>NW_027286874.1:74499013-74619013 GCF_022747635.1 Hetaerina americana
AAGGTTTAATGAAAATATATATATTTTCCTGGCTCTAAAATTTGACGAATATTTAACTAATGTGGTTTGCGGTAGTCCTGGGATAGAGCGATGGACTGCTGGCCGGAGGGGCCCGGTTTCGATTCCCGGGCGAGCCTCTCCGGGCGCCTGCGGATCAACCTATTCTCTGTGATTTTTCGGGTACCAGATCTCCCTGGGAAACCATAACCGGCACGGAGGAAGGAACTGGCCCCCCTATCGTGATGTGTGAATTTCCAAGTCTTCGGGCTTAGTACTGCGTGAACTCTACTATCACCTACCAAACCGACCTTCGGATTGATTTAACTAATATGTCCATAACTTGTATATTTCCTCCATACTGACACATCTTATTTAAACGTGTGTGGTTTATGCGATGATTATCGTTCAGTAACCTAGAGGGAAAGATAATTAGTAAAGGACCACATGATCTAGAAATTGCTTTAACTTTTGTGCAGCTCCTAATTTTACGCTTCCATTTCGATTCATCAATAAAAAACATAGAAAAAGTTCAAAATGTAAATTGGCGGACCAATTCGTATATAACGAGAACTATTCTCGTTCATTCGATTAGATATGGGCTGAAAGAGAGAAAAAGAGAAAGAGAGAGAGGTTGTGCGTGTGAGGGAGATGAGAGCATTAGGAGTAAAAAAATAATCCCTCCGACCAAGTCGATTACTGCACCTTCACCGAAGAACTTTAACTAAGCTGTCACGATTTTTTATTCATTCATTAGCACGAGAAAAACCACCTCTCAAAATTCTCCATCCCACCTCATTATATATGTTACTTATCCTTTATTTAGTCTATTTTTATAGTATAATGAAATCCAAAATTTCATATACAAGGTTTATATAATAAGTATTGGGAAAACTTTGGAAAAAAAATTATTTTAGATAGTTCTACAATGCCTCAAAATTCTTCAAAGTACATCCCTTGAGCGTCGACACGCTTTTTCCAGGACCTTTTCTATGACTCTATGCCTCTTTCCATGGCTCCCTGTGAGGCGAATTTCGAAAGGTCCTTATGTAAGGTCCGGCGCGCGAGTTTATTTGACAAAACGAAGGGCCCCATGGTGGTGTACTTTCACTTTTGGGAGTAGGAAATAATCCGATCCGATGCCAAGTCGGGACTATAAGAGTGTTGGAGAATCATCATGATGCCGTTGCAGAAAGTCTTTGCCAGCAGGCTTTCGACTCCGCTCTTAGTCGGCCGTCAAGACCTTCGGGACGTGTTTAGTACAGATCTTTTGCATCTCCTTATTTTCAGGAACGATGGTGTATACCGTAATCTTATCGATGCCAATGCGATCTGCGATCATTCGCACAACCGACGGTCTGCATTCAGCACTTGACCCACACGCCGGGGAAAAATTGCTGCCGATAATTTTTATACGAACTAAGAATGTATTTTTATGATTGTCCTTTTCTCATCTGTTCTCCATTCTTAAAACTAATAAAGTAAAATTATACGGATGATTTAGATTTATCTAACAAGTCAGCATAGACTTCTGCCATTGCTAAGCTTATCACCTAGTCAATGTAATAAGGCGTGGACTGAGAATCGATCATGTGAAAATGAAGGTTATGAGATTTTCCAGAAATAGGAAAGCCAAGTGGAAAATAAAATCTGAAAGTCATAAAAAGGTAGAGGTTTACACGAAGAGGAGGGAGTTGATGAAAAAACAGCCTTGAGTAAAGTTCCATGAGCCTTGAGTAAATGTTATTGAAAACTTGCAAGCGTAGATTACAAGAAACTGAGGTTTAGAGATGAATATAAAAAGAATTTACAGAAATGAAAAGAAATGAAAAAGTAGTAGGCGTGGCAGGCAAGATGGGAGGCTTTTGGAAGAAATTCATAGCCAGAAAAGTCAACTGAGAGTATTAATAGAATGGCACCATTAATGAAAGGCACCATGCCGAACAACGGCCCGGCAAGTCGAAAGATCCGTGGTTCAAGTCCCGGTCAAGGAAATAATTTACATATTATGTTTTCCAATCCCTTTCCCTTTTATCTATTTCAATGTGAATGAGTATATATATAATATATACACACACACACATATATATATAACGATTGTACGGAAAAACTCACACGAGCGGCACAATAATGGGCTGACACAATATAACACAAATAGAATAGAATAACAACATTTAAAAGGACACTCAGACGGTAAATTGTTCGAGCTTTCGGCCCTCTCAGAGGCCTTCTTCAAGTGAGACTGAAAATATGCTGTTGCTGTGGAGAGGGGAAAGAGGTATGGGCGGGGAGGGGAGATGTGAAGGGAATGCTGGGATGGAAATTAAAGATGGCGGTTAAGGGTGGGAATTTTGAAAGAACGGAAAGCTAATATGTAGGCGGATTCACGAGTTCTCACCTCTATATTGGTGGCTGAATTCGGTATGGATTCATATATATATATATATATATATATATAAATATATATATATATATATATATATATATATATATATATATATATATATATATATATATATATATATCTATTTATTTATATGCATATATATATATATAAAGAATAACAAACTTGGACAGCCCGTCCGCGTTACTTCCACGAAATCATCTTTATATATATATATATATATATATATATATACACTGGCATTCCAGAAAGTTTAATCTTTCGGCCTTCCCTGAGGCCTTCTTCAGGTCAGACTAGATGGTTTCGGGCGGAGGGAATGCGAGGGCTGGGGCGGAACAGGCGCAGGGTGTGCTGGGAAAGGGAAGAAGAAAGCGGTAAGGATCTAGTGATGAAAGTTGAGTCTGGTAATTTCAAAAGATCGGAAAGCTAATATGCACGCGGATTTGCAAGTTCTCACATCTATATTGGTGGCTGAATTGGGTGCATATATTATACGTTTATATAATTCAAACGAAGGCGCTAGATGGCGTTGGCAAACAAAAGTATAGAAAAACACATAAAAAGGGGCACCTACAAGTGTTCCGAAGACACTGATGGCCAAACCGCCTTCCTCTGCGGGAAAAAGGAACGCCGACGCCTATGTCGGTCGGAACTCAAACCACAGACCTTCAACTTGCCCAACCGATGCTCCTAGTGCTTGTTCTCTACATGTGATTTCCTTTTCTTATGCTTGAATCCGTGTGTGTGTATGTATATATATATACACATATATATATATATATATATATATATATATATATATATATATATATATATATACACATTTTATATATATACACACACACGCAAATATAGTATATTCAACCTCACTCCATGCTCATTTTTCTTACACGTACGCTCTCTCATTCCCTGTCGAATTTCTCTTCTTCATCTTCCCTTCAACTCTTCCGAAACTCAAGCACTTTGAATGTTTCTATATAAAAAAACCGAAAGAACTAAACTTCATTCTCTCATTACTCACGGCTCCGCGAGACATTCAAAGCGAGCTCCAGAGGCTCCGACCATCCTCATCTCTTTCAGCTTCACCTTCGGGAAAGTTCCTTGAAATCCATTATTCAAAATTGAGTTCCTTCGCCTCTCCCCCATCTTTGCCTCTCCCTCTCACCACCATCCCCCAACCCTTTCCCTTCTTCATCGCTCCCCATCGTTAATAGCACGGTCTTAGAAAAGGCAAGAAAAGGCTCGGGGTGGAAAAAAAATCCAATGCATATTAATACACTCGGAATGGAGCGTGGTAGCTTTAAGAGTTCGGCGCATAAATAGCAAGGGGAGCGCAATTCGTGCGGGGCATCATTTGATTCCGGAAGACGTTGTAGTCTCACCCTCAGAAATTACTCCTGAGAAGGCGAACAATGGTGCCGAATTTCCAATAAGCTTTTGTTGAAGCCAAAATAAGGATATCGGATCGTGTCATCGCCTTCACGCGTTCGACAAATCACACCGGTAAAATCCATTCATCCCACGGAGAAATGGGGAGAAAGAATCTCTTATCGCATTTTTATTCGAAGATTTCCGATCTGCGAAATTTTCGTGCGTGGAAGGAATCTTGAATAGGAACTCGAACCGAAATAGGAAGCCTTTCAAACCTTAAGTATTCTCTTATATCAATAAGGAAATCAACTTAGTCGTTTGACTAATTTACTGACAAAGATTTATTCACAAAAAACCCCAAACCTTTCAGTTATCATCGCAATTCGTTATATAATTTTCGTTTTCTGACGTGGCCTTTGGCACCTGTTTGACACTCAAGACCTGCGGTAGGAATGTTCGAGCTTTGGCCTCACACGTCTAGACCCATGCTTTAATATATAATGGGTACACGCACTAATTCAGTTTCATTTCAAAATAACATTCAATCTTATTTATCTTTAATTTTTAAGGATTTGGTATCGTGACTGCACGGGTCAATGTATATCGCCTTAGTGTAGTCTTTAATGACGAGTGTGAAAAATAATGCTATGCTCATTCAGGAGTAGTTCCTAAGCAATGTGAAAACAAAATTTTTATAAACCTTTAACTTATTATTAATTTTCAAAGCGTGCTCTAAAATTTCTTAGGCAGCATTATTTTTTAAATAATCTCTTTTCCGATGTTTTTCTCCACAAGTGTATTAATGTCAACCTAAAAAAAGGTAGGTAAGTTTTGCTATGTTAACATTATTACACCTATTTTATAATGGCTCACGTGATATGTGTTTTTCGCAGGAACAACTATAGTCCTGTAGTTTTTATGACCATACTTCCGAATTTCCTTGAGCATTGGACATTTCGATGTATGTCTCATGAATTTTTCACTTTCCTTCCATGGTCATCCAGTTAACTTGAAATCTGATGATGGTGACGGAGTAATAGACACTTTGGACTGAGTAGCGGTGGATTTTAGAACTTAAGCGCGGAGAAACATTTAATATGGCCTTAAAATCGTAAAACCCCGATGGTAGCAAGGTATTGATGTAACAGCCTTGACATGCACTGATCATTTCATAAGGACATTAAGAATATGTCGTTGTTCCTTCGTCAACTTTTCGGCATTTTCTATTCTCGACAGACTCGAGTCCTTCCTCTGACCAAAGGAGGATTCTCCATTTGCCAAACGTAAAATTGAGGATCTCACTGCGCAAGTAAACTAGAACGCATGTTTAAAAAAAAAACTTTTTTCTAATCATTAATTACCCTGATGCACGGGATAGGTAATACAAATGGACTGAAATTGCGGAAAGGAGAAATGTAATTGACTATAACGCGGTTGCTTTAAATGATTAAATTATGTATCATAGGTCAAATGCATTCAAGTAAAATTCTTCAACTTCGCCATTTGTTAATTCTGGATGTCATTAGATGTCGAGTAAAAATATCTTATTCCAAAAGACTAAGCTTCACTTCCTGACAATGAAACCCTAAATCAGTCAACAGATAGTCACCATTCCGAGTGTCTACGTTCTCAACGTGTGGTGTGTTGAAGAGAAGAGAACATTGGGCTTCCCTAGGTGAGTATCGCATGTTAACTGCAGCTTTCTTTAAGTCTGACTTTATTTTTAAAACTGTAACTTCACGCATTGTACCAAATGTGTTTTCATTAATTCCTAAGTGTCAGAAGCAAACGTTACTTCAATGAGCTGTTGAGACCTAGATCCTCAAATATATCTTGAGAGTAATAGAAAAGTTAATATTATTTAATTCATTAATATGTGGATATCGGAAAAACGGAGATGACTGATAAATTATATTCTAATGTTTGAAATGTTTTCAGTGTAATCAATTCTTTTTCGAAATTGTTTCCAAAAATTAAAAGAATTAACTTTTATGGCTACGAATACAAAACGTTTGGACATAAATATTTGGTGAAAAAAAGCAAGGTATAGATACTAGGATAAGTTTTACGATTTCTACCAACAAAACGTAATCCATATCTTTAGCAAACCGAATACACCTGTATCTGTAATTCGCCATGTTCCTACGATTATGATTGTAATATATGAATAAATTTGAAATTTAAATCGATGTATTTTTTATTTTCCGATGAAATTAACTTGAAAAATATTATCTTCTATGGATTATTAACAATAACTACCATTTGGAATTTTTTCCCAACACTAACGCGGTCATCCACCATACCAATGCTTGCCTGCTGTTTTCGCACAGAACAGGGCTTCATCATAAAATAGCATAAGCAATCTGGGGGAAAGAATTTCGTTGAGCTTAAATGAAATTTAATTGGATAATTGGAATTTCAAATTATACACACTGTAAGCATAAATTATGTGGGTGCATGCTTTATCGCATTCACTCTACTGCTTAGCAAAATCAATATTCCGAGTACATTGAAGACGTTATGCGATGAATTACGAATGTCATGTTGTGTGTTGATTGTTTACAAAAGGAAATGTTTACTAACCGAGTAAATGATACCCTTAATAACACATCCAATTAATATTACCTTCCATAGTGTAACGTAGAGAGCTCGAGAGGGAAGAGAGAAAGGGGCGGAGAACTCTCAGGTGTATTTATATTCCTATTCCCCATGAAAAAGAATATTTCAGCTGGAAATTAAAATAATAAACAATTTGAGTTTGGGTAACCCTGAAGCGAATAAAAACCCGAATGAATGAGCTTTGCGAGTTCCGAAATATTTAGCACTTAGAATTCCAGGCGTATGCATACATTTTTACATACTTCGACCTAAAAATAAACAGAAGTAAAGTGAAAAAATATCCTCTATTTGAGTTATACACTTAGCAAGCACAAACTTTGCCACGGTCAATGAATTTGGTTAATCCACGTGCTCTTAATCATTCATAAAGAGTATAATCACTTGAAATTAGCCAGTCATTAACACATAATAGGGCGTCCTTATCCTTCATTTAAATAAATATGGAAACTTTCCTAATTAAAAAAAACGAAGCCATTAAAATTCAAGCCGTGTGAACATGCATCACGCACTGTGATATCAAATAAAAACCGAAGGAAATATTTCAACCCTTGTTTATAACTGGAACACAACAACAGATGGCCAAAACCTTGAGTTCTCTTTTTATCTGAGAAACCTTCTAATTACAATTTGTATAAGCTCGGGGCCCAGAAATCTGTACACCCAAGTAGTCCACGAATCAGGCGAAGAATCAAATTCCCTTGTCCGTTTTTAACGTTAAACCAGAAGCCTTCCCTTATTATCGTCTCTCTTCTATCTCTTCTTCTTTTTAAGATGCCTAAGGTAAAAAATGAATCCACCACTTTTGATATAATCCTTTTGGATACCCACTAATTCAATTATGAATTCAGGATTGTTCATTGAGAGTAACTCGCGAGGAAAAATTAAATAAATTTAAATTTTATTTAAAAGTCTGTTTCCCACTGTTTGACACGTTTCATGTTGGCATGCTTAATTTTGTATTGCGTTCTCTCAATTCTGGCCGTTCGTCTCACTCTTTTTCTCTTTCTTTCTCATCCCACTCTCTCTTTCGAATGTAAACATAAATTTATTTCAAGAAAAAGCAGAGAGTTGGAAATATTCATCAAGGTGAATCAACAAATGAAACCAAAACATATTCAACTTTTTTATAAATCGTATGCGTGGGGCCACCTACATCACCCGCCAGAAACTAAGATGGAAAAAAACTATTATCATTTCATCATTAAGGCTATCTTTCTCTTGGATTTTGAATTATTTTCTAATTGTGCTGCTCGTAAGAAATATTTTAGACAAGAAAACCTTGAGAAATTCACTCTTAAGATTAGATGCAATTGGTCTCCCTTAAAACCATTGATTTCGTTTTGAATCTTTGACAACCATAATTTTTGGGATTAAAAAGCATCATTTCCTTCTCCTGTTACACGTAAGCCAAGTATTATGTTTGAGTGTTTGAGGAATTTAATGAGGAAAAAGGATGAAAACCTATTTATTCTATCAAAGATAGCACTTAACTTTTGAAAAATTAAAGAGAATGCAATTCAGCGAGGAACTGAGTGTGAGTAGATTGAATTGCACTAAAATTAGCTACCAGTTACTCAACTCAATATTTCCGACATGTGTGTTACCTGTAATCTATGCGTTGTAAAGAAATATGCCATATTTTCATATTGACATAGATCGCATTCTGATGCCATTAATTCCATCTTTGGTTGCGAATGAATGTCTTTTCTTACCTACAAACGAAAGTTTCTTTAAAAATTTGGGTAAAAAACCAACAGGATATAAAATATATTTTTTCGAGAACGAAGACTCACTTAACATAACCCAAAATATGATGGTGATGAGGTTTGTCATTTTTTTCAATTGTTAGTTACCAACTATAAGATTAATTGTTGTCACGGATACGAGGAGCACTCTACGTTCATCTATCAATTTAAATGAAATAAGCAACTCTGCAATTCCACACACACTTTATTTGGACCACGGCCTAAGTTTCATCGCTGGGCGTCATCATTTCAATGTGTTATGCAAATTCCATTAAGCTACGTCGGAGACAACAAATTTCATCTATCAAAGATTGCAATTGTTTTCCTTCTGCGTCCCCAAAAGTAGAAAATAAATACTGAAACGGCGACTAAAATAAAATTCCTATCTACTTTGATTTATTGTTCGTGACTTAATGCGCACCACACATTTTAGTGCTCTTCTGTCTCCTCTCGTTCAAATCTCCCACCTCGGCGACCTAGCCACGAATCGACTCGCGTCAGCGATTACCGTCCCAACGCGAGACGAATGGAAAGCAAACACAGGAGCTTTCGAATCAATTCAACTATGGCCAGCGAATGGAAAGCGATTCCCGAAGATTGATTCGGTGGAAACGCTTACTCAATCATGATGGTTAATAAACAAATAAACGATGGCACGCGCGGTGGAAATGTCATCTCCTGACTGAGATCTCTAGTCAATTTTGATGTGTCGAGAAAATTCACTTGCAATATTTACCGGTACAGGTATGCAATGATGATTGAATACGGGAAATTAACTAGGATAGGAGGAAGCCTAGGATGTTTTCATCATCCAAAGGGAAACTGTGCAAGAAATGAAAGGTAGAAATAGTGAAAATAAAATAGATAGACGGGGTCACAATTAATGAAATAGGTACTTCGAAGAGTGGGTCAGGACACTTGCAAAAAAGTGAGGGAAACAAATATAACGCCTTCTAAAGGTACGATAGTTAAATTAAGACCATTAACTAACGGAAATGCGGGAGGAAAGAAATACCAACGAATAGGATAAACTACGAAAAGCAGATTATGCAAGGAAAAAAATAAAAGGGGCAAGGAAGGGTTGATAAGATTAACCGGTAAGTCGATGGCTTGTAGAACTGGTACTGGTCGAATTGATGACCCGCCGGACCTGTTTCGCAGATCACGTCTTAAGGAGTAATCGTCAACTCAGCGCACTGGTTGATAACACCTAGAGAATCACTATTAAGGCCCAAAATTTTAAACTGGTAGATTTGACTACGTGAAATGAATGAGAGAGAGACATACGTACACATTCACCAGCATATTCAAGCACTTGCTTCCCTCGTAAAATACACAATAATGACGAAATCTAAAAATAATCAACCGAATACTTTTTCCGTTTATGGAGCGAAATTTAATGAGTTAATCAAACACGCCATTTATTGTATCATGCGTAAAAGGGATGTGCACTTGTCTTTTTATGATCATGAGCAAAATGCAAATTCATCATTATACATGCGCTAATATTTACATACGAATCGCTAAAACACCAACATCCTCCACCGATTTCCCTCTCGGCGACTATCTTTGCATCGGTTTCATATAAATGAGGATTCGTAAAACAAATGATGAGAGTTATTTATATTTTTCGTTGATGAGGCATTAATTATGAATTATCTAAGGGTCATATTAATTACAAAGTTATCACGATTGAATTAATTATAATAAATAAACTAAACATGCATGCCATGAATTAACAACCCGTGATGGCGAGGAATTGGGAAGGAGAGGAGGGAGTGAGGCGGATTTCTGGGCTATCATGGTGGCGATCCGAAAGTCCACCTTGCGACGTCCCCACCCATTGGGCGGTGCATGACACATACGAGGCGCTCCACTTACGAGAACAGAGTTGGGATGGGGATAACCAATGAAAATTCTGTCGTCTCAGGGGATCCATTCGGGAGTTGGAGACCAGTAGCCAGCTTACCACGTTGTCATTGATTTGCAAGGGGTCAATTGGTTTCATGCCAGATAATATGTGTATGTGTTTATGACCAGCCGAAATCACGACCTTAGCCAACAAACCAGTCGATGCGGGAATGCTGGAAAGGTAATCATCCTCTTTGTAATTCTACTTACTCCTTATTCCGAAAACAGCTCAAGAAAAACATTAGTTAAATTCCGAGCATCATTGGCAACTTTCAACACACAAAATATAATATCAGCTTTTATCAAAATTTTTTCTTTTTTGTGTCTGATACCTCTAATCTTAACATGAAAGCAATCTACCAGACCCCGTATGGAAATACTGTTTAAATATCTTTGAAGAGTGTAAATATGGTAAAGGGTGTTAATTGATGAAAATATAAAATTTTAATCAGCATTTTAAAAGTTTAAACTTAATATAATATCTAATCAACTCTCAAGAGATTCCTTTTGAAGTATATTATTTGCATAATCTTAATTTACATGTATTGAAAAAATATTTTGACTATGATGCATCAATCTTTTTCGGTGATAGAATTTTACGTGCTTAATAGCTGCGGGTGATTTATTTGCATATTGAGTGCCAATTCTATCCCAAAAGTAAAGGTGAACAGAAACAATTTCAGCATATTCACGAATATATTTTTTTGTTCAAATTTTTCAAAATCTACCAGGTACATCCATCGTAGGTATTATTAACCCTGGGATGATAGATGGACTGTGGCCAACTCATTTTTCATGGAAACCGATCTGGATATTGCTTTGGCATCCAATCAAGCGGTTAACGCCTCTTTCGATACCCTTACCCAAACCCTCACACCTCACCCGCTACGTTTTCCCAACTCGAAGCTGGTAACGGTTGATGCTGCACATATATGGAGTATCGATTAATTGATCGACCTTAAGAAGAAATTATTCATAGTCGTCGCTTGTTCATGATTCTCTTTCTTTTTTTTTAATTATACGTATGAATGAAATGTATCCATTCTGGACAGACTCCTGGACAGATATAATGTACATGTATGTATTTTTTAGATATGACAGATATTTAAGATAAGGTCACCGTGATAGTGAATTTCCCGAATTAACTTTTCAAAATATCATGTGCTTCTATAAGGGAATGCCCTAAGTCACACATTACATCGCCCTGGGATCCTAACTCCTATTTCTCGTCCCTTCATCATAATAAGGCTCATCCTGTTGGCAGTTAAGTTCACAAGAGTTTAATGCAACGCCTAAATTAAAAACACTCATTAACTAAGGTAATGAAATCAACGTTTTCATAGAATAATGGTTCAAGTTCATCAGAGTTTAACTGGTCTAAGATACGCAATTCACAAAGTCAATTTGTAAGAAGTAGTGAACCCATGGAGCGGAAATATGTTGCTTTTACTTTAAACATCCGTAAAGTGAGCGTAATAGTATCAGAATACCTTATTCACCTATTTTTAAAACAAATTTCGATCAAAAGAAGGAACGCCTTCGACATAATTAATTTTCGAGCGCAATATTTTTTTAACGATGCTAGAAAAACATTTCTTGATAATATGCTTTTTTCAAAATTAGGAAAAAATATTTTTTCGGGAGAATTCTCCAATAATTCATGACAAAAATTCATGAATACATCGCGGATTTGAGAAAAATATCTCACGACCAGTATATACATTCGCCTTGAATGTCAAAATCTTTTCAAAAGATTTTCTGTAATAAGTACCTAATTGCACGGAAAAAGGCTAGCGCAGCAGGAATCTTGTCACGCCAAGCGTTCACAAAATAACTACTTTCATTTCAACCTAAAATTCGGTTTATTTTTTACGGGATTGATTTCACGCGCACTTTTACAATGATAATTCAAACGAATCGCCTTGAAACTGTTCGCTAATTTCAGAGCCAATGACGTGGGAGCGTGAATAATGAGTACTCTCTCTCTCTCTCTCATAAAAAGTAGAATTTATCTCGTTTCATTTCAATACGAAGATTCATTTTCATTGCAGCATCATTCATATTTATAGTATAGCTATGCATTTTATACGAAGCGTGACTAAAATGGACGGTCATGAAACTCACATTTTTCAATGTTGCATAAATGTAATCAATTATAGAATTCATAAAAAATCATTCATCGTGGTTTTTTTACATTCTGTTCCACCCATACATTTCCTGATTATATGTTTAATAATAACGATATTGATTAATTCCGAGGTGTTTTTTTAGTTCCATGGTGTCCTCATTTTTTTCTAAAAAACTACTCAACACCAGAAAACTGAACGTTTTGTTACATCTCAAAGTAATCTGCCTGTAAAATACGTAACGTACCGTATTTTTTCCACAAAGTCGACGCCATCATTCCATGACTACTGAGAACGCTTCTGTAAGGGTGGGTTTCTTTTGCTCAATGGGAAATTGCGACACTCTCTCTCAATGGGTGTGTGGCATAACCTTCTTGTGTTCGTGGCCATACGATTTTCGGCCTTCTTTGAACTATGGTACTCACGAACATACATTTTACAAGCATCCATACCATCATCGCCCTATCTCTCACTCGACTGACGATGAATTTCAATGACTGCGTTATACCACGCTGTTAAAGAAAAAATGGATGATCACACTACGTCCTTGTACACAAAAAAATGACGCCGTAAAATGACGCCGTAAATGACGTACAGAAAACATTTCTCAATCAAGCATTTGCTGTTCACATACTGTGCCAATTCATAGTTCAGAAATCTATATCTGGCAAAGATTAATATAAACGTAAATTAAACTAAAAGTAAATTAAATTCGCACACAAGTAAAAAGAATTCCAATCTACGTTACCTTCAGTTCTAAGAAAAAAAATTGAGATAATTCAGAAATCGTACTTCCGAATATTTCCGATTTCTAAACTGAAAAATGTTATTTCTTTTCCCACATATTAACTGATTCATGGCTGGTTTATGAATTCGCATTAGTCGTCAATATATCACGTGTGATTTTAACGAAGAACAGATTAAGAGTTACCCGTTCCCAGGAATCCACACATTCAACAATTGCGGTGGATATGTCCGTCGAGAGAAGGATATTTCCTCTATTTTTTTTTTGATTCGCTCGAACCATATTACTCGCAGTTCCAACGCAGGCTTGTTCGGCCAGGAAAACGTTCTTCTGGAACGACCCGCAGAGCCTGAAGTTGACACTGTGTGACCATATCCATATCGTGAAATTTATGACGCATTGTAAAAAAAATCGGATTTACCATGGAATTCCTTGAAGTGTGACCCTTCCAAAAAGGCTCTGGATTAAAAGATTACATTGCATTATTTACGGATGACTGCTGGTCAAATACGTGACGGGGACAGTGAGATTTAGCATCTGAAAGCAATACCATTTCATTTGCATTAATAGTATTCCCGTGCATGCCCAACTTCAACACCGTCCGTCCATCGCGAAAAAATTCTCTAGGGAACGGCGTGAGGAATTTGAATGAAGGAGGGGGGTTGGAGTTACCCCGCAATGGTCGTCCGACGACTGGCGGTTCGTTTATTTTTTTTCTTCTTTCCGAGCACCGTCTAATTGTTAAAGAGGTGACTGCGGTCCCGAGCTTTAATGGCGGGGCGATTACGCGGAATAAAAACTACGGGTAAGAATGGATGGCTGCACTGTTTCAAAGCCCACACGTGTAGGCTTGCATAACTAAAGGTATTGCGGTACTGGTCCGACGATATGCATGGCGCTCTTTAAGATTTTTCTTTGTGTCCCGACTGGGATATTCTTTCTCCATTGCTCCGAGAACAAAGAGAACACTCGCAGCAGGAGGTAGTGTGCTCTGGTGATTTCCAGCTTGTTCGCAGTATTCCATGTATGCATGCTTGACCAAGGAATTCGCATTGCACAGCCACCAGTGCCTATAATTATAGTCGCCTAATGAACGCCGAATTTCGAACGTAAGTGGTTGAAATTCGGTCGTGGCGCAAAGGTCGTGTGGAACTCGGTCGCTTCTGCTCTGCTACCCCCTTTTGATCCTTCGCTCGTCCATATTTCTATGCTATTAAAAAGAGAGCAGGTATACTGAGGCCGTCGACACTATATGTACCTCTTCATTTTTCGTTCGCGAAATGACTGCATCGAATTGTGATTGGCTGCGTTACGTTTCACTATCGGTTGCGCGGCGAATTTATGCTTCCGGAAGCGTGCAAATGGGGGAAACCTGTGGTGTTCCATGCGAGTAAGTGAGCTACGTCCTTTGGGGGCAAACCGTTATATGAAAATGAAGGGGCTGCGAAAGGAACAGTTCAAGGAGTTAATGATGATCAAAAACGATTCTTTTACTCCGAAGCTGTCGGAATAAGAGAGTTTACATGCATTACGTATTTTGGATTGCTCACCATACATGCAAATAATGATATCCCCGATGTTTATCTGAAAGTGAATGCATCATAATATTCGGGGCATTAAAATAACACGCATTCTTTCACTAATTATGTCGACTAAGTCAATCATTCTTCACCTGCATGGGAGATTTTTATCCTAAGTATTTTTTTTTAACCTTTACATGAATAAAGACATTCAAGGTCTTATAAACTTCTCAATTACATTTTCCTTCAAACAATTATGCTAACATGTTTCTCGTTCCCTCAAAATTTAACACATTATTACATTTTTGATTTCATTTAAGGAATACAATTCGCTTCTTTGTTTCCTTGATGACAATAGAACTATTTCTTTCTCCACTTATCAAACCTGCATTAATTTGTCCACGATTTCTTCCGAATGTCTCCATGGTAACAAGAACAAATGTTACAGCACTACACGTAAACAAGATGGCATGCTTCAGAAACGGTCTCCTCTTCACGTGCATAACATATAAAATTAGTAGCAATTTAATTTTTTTTAAACGTGGATATTTGTTACAGTTCTGGCAAAATCTCCTGAGGGCAATGCGGTTTGCTGTAAGTAGAGTTTATTCTACTTTCCGTGACGTCCAGTTCACAGATACACCTAAAGACTTACCCTGTTTCAATGTGATACTACAAATGAAGAATTTTGCGTTACATATGACGCAAAATTGCCAAGTTCTACAGACCTGGAGACACTACTTTCTACAATAATCATATTTTTTTATCTCACCACAGTATCCTGCATAAACAGTTCCCGGGTTTTCAGTATACTAACAACATTTGGTTTAATCTGCATCAGTTCATGAAGCAAATCTTTTTAGTGCTCTTAAAAAATCCGAATAAGTATTAAAAATTCAACTTAGCACAGTTGAATATTTATCAATATCCCGCGTGAAGAAAAAGAGGCAGAAACTACAGCGTATTTTTACTTTCAATTCTTTTATGAAGTCTTTTCGTATCTCTACAACTTGCTCTTCCAAAGTCACTCATAATCTGTTATTGCATTAGTTTTATTACGTTCCTCCTTTCAAATATTTACAAATAAAATTTATCAGTCATTTCCTACAACCTGAAACATCATTGTTGTACGAGAAACTACAAGATTTGTTGTCAAAGTCGAACAGATATCTCCCGGCATTTGCCAAATTTTCGGCATTAAGCCAAATTTCTTCAGAGAAGTAACCTTTTTTCCTGAGGATATAATTCGTATGAAAAACCGTAGCAACCCGAAGATGTACGAATAACTTCCTCCCCGTTATATTTGCAAATTCGAAAAAAATGGTAATCAATCCATCATAATGGAACCATTTCAGCGGAAAAAACTCATCAATCCACCTAAGTTCATTAGTTCGCTTGAAAATTTTCCCACCACTTAGGTCTATTTAATCACACGACTAAAGATGTTATTAATACACTTTAACAAAATTTAAACAATAATTTGTGGTTTCGGTAAAGTCATGTGAAAGAAAGGTAATGATCCCATTTTTACTCGAGTTTAAAAGAGAATTATTCAAAAGCCCATCATGGTGTTCGCACGTCATTATAAATTTTAATCAGTCTCACGAGGCACGTAACTGAGGGTTACGTTATAATTGCGTTTCTCCTACCACCATCCCCCAAATAAAAAAAAATATCTCATTCGCGTTACGAAAGTTGTTGGGACGCTAATGACTTTGGATTGGTCTTTGATTTCGTAGCGGCTGAAAACTCTTTACTTACACATTTTCCCCTTTCCAAACTTTCCTCTCTCTCCCCCCCCCCCCGCCCCAATTTCCTTCCCCCCTTGAGTCTCGTAGAGCGGAAGTCCGCTGCAGTACCACGTAGCGAGGGGTGGCGGAGTGCCCCGGGGTTGTGGGGGAGGGGGGGGGAGAGAGAGATACCGGCGGGCCGAGGCGGGGACACAGCAGGCGGAGCCGCGGAAAAGGGCGGGATAGGGGGGAAGGAGAAGGGAGGCGTGAATCATAGCGGGAAGAGATTGAATTTTTAAAGCCCTTTGGAGAGGGCGACGGCTAAAAGGCGAGGTGAAACCGCTTGTTTGGGTTCTCGCTTGCTGATAGGTGGTGCCCGTAATTTTCGAGCCTTTTTGGAGAAGGGGTCCCGGGATACGAGAAGGGGGGAAGGGGGTGGTTTGGATGAGCGTTGGGACGGGGGTGAGGGAGGAGAGTTAGCCCGACGGTGGCGCCCGCGGGGAGAGACAAAGGGAGATGTGGGAGAGAGGGTTGTGGGGGGGGGTGGATGAGGGAGGAGGAGGAAAGAGGTTTTTAAAGAGAACCAATTCGCGATTCTTTTTTTTTACTTTTCACAAGGAACCGTTTGGAAACCGTGGGCAAAGGCACTTTGTTTGAACTCCGCGCGCAAGTCAAAGGATAACCAGAAAACGTGTTTCGAGAGGCAAACGCGAAAGTGTGGAATGCACGGTGCGCTTTCTGTCTCATGTTTATTTTTTACGCGCGGAATATTGATGAATGTTCAATTATGAAAAAACGGAATTGGTAAAATCTCGTCGGGTTTTTTTTCAGAGCGCTTGAAAAAATTATTTTCTGAACGAGCTGCTGGTAAAACAACTGCTGTTGGCATAGTGAAAGGATGGACTAGTGTCTGGATACTGTTTATACAGGATGCAATGGTGAAAATCAAAAAAAAATCTGAAATTGCTTTAGTCAGAAAGTGAAGTTTTCCAGATGTGTGGCACTAGGAATTTTTAACAACGGAAATATCGTCACTTTAGATATCATTGGGAAATAAAATATGCCCTTAGTCACAAAAAAAAACAAATAAATGTCCTACATTTAAATAGCGTAATATCTTGTATAAAGGCTCGAGTTTAGAATTTTAGAATAGGTCAAATACTTGAGTGGTAAACTGATATCAAACCTTTCATAGGGTAAACACATGAGAAGAATATGCGGCAGGGCCTTAAACGATGCTGGATTTCATCATACGAGTTTTAGGAAAAAGTAAGAAAAAGCAAAAACAGAGAGATGTTATCACTCTTAAGCCAGGCTACATTTTGAACTTGCGGCAAAATTCTGTGACCAAAAACATTCATCAAAAACAGATCTAATAAGTTTCAAAGAAAATACGTCATATTTGTTAAAAATTTCTATTAGAAAAGAGTAAGCGTTATGGTTATACTGAATAGAGCACGTTGGCAGCACCTGAATTGACGAAGAGAGCAGGCAAGATTCAGACTTTTAGCAGGGTATACTAGGTTTCCTTGCGACACCAAGGTAATTACTATGGCACCAAGTTATAAAGTTAAATGCGACCATCGGGATAAAACAACATATAGACACTGTCACAGATGGATTCAAATACTCGTTCATTTCTTGCAATGAAAACAGTATAGTACCCAATTGTTCTAATAATCAACATGAACTCTTAAAGTTAAAAAATGCAGTGATAAACAACAATTATCGATGTCGTCTATGACATTCATAAATGTACGTGATTATATATATATATATATATATATATATATATATATATATATAATTATTTAATTTATAAATTTAATTATATATATATATATATATAATTATATATATTTATATATATATATATAGTTATATACAGTTCTGTCCCTCTCTTCCTTGATAAAGGTGGTCACGACCACCGAAAATTCGAAAAATAGTGAGTCTCTTTTTTTTGTGTGTTTCTGTGTTCTTGTTTGTGTCCACTAGTGCTAAGTGTTATACATCATTATATATATATATATACATATATATATATATATATATATATATATATATATATATATATATATATATGTATATGTATATATAAATACACTAGTTCACGTACATTCATGAACGTGCATTCGTTTCCTGGATAGCTCAAGTGGTTAAGAGCTTCCGCCCGGCAAGTTGAAAGATCTGGAGTTCGAATCCCGGTCTAGGAAATATTTTTACATTCGTGACCTGCTTGATGCCGTCTTCCCCACCTCTCCTGTGTTCGTCCTTTATGTGTGTTCCTATCCCTTTTCCTTATATCTGTTTCTATATAAATGAGTATATATATATATATATATATATATATATATATATATATATATAAATATATACACATATATACACATATATACATACATATACATAAATATACAGGTATACCTGTATATTTATAATAAAATGTACGAGTTAACATTACTGCATGTGTTACTGGTTCTCTCACACCCCCTACACAACTCCCTTGCTGTAGATTACGGGATATTGTGTAGATGAAGCAGACATCTTAAATGATTTCTTTTCATGATCTGGTAAACGGATCAAGTTATTGGTGAAATTCGTAATCAAGCAATGCCATCCGAAATTTTAATTTCCAATTAGGTGATACGAGGAATGGGGATTAGCACCTAACATAGTCAAATGCGCAGTTTTGAAATTTTGGACCAAAGAAATTGGCGAGCAGGGCATAAATCATAAAATTATAAGGTTCAGTGCTAACCACGACCGATGAAGTTTAATCTTTGGGGGTAGTTCTAAAATCACGCCTTTCATTGGGAGCACATATCAGGACGTAATGCGGATCCGTTTTAGAGAAACTCGGCTTCTTTAAACGGGTGGTGGAGAAATGTGATGAACTAGTTAAAAGAGAGGTGCTATTTCGATCTAATGTAAAGAGGTATTATTTTGCTCAAGTCAGACTTCATTTGCAATATGCCACAAATATTTGGAATTCTTGGGAGAAAATTTGGCTAAAATAAATCAGATAAAGTTCTGAGTAAATCCTTCATCGTTGCAAGAAAGCCATACGGAGTAAAAGGGTACTACTTTTTGGTTGACCCGAGTAATTTTTACAATTCTCTATCTATCCAACCTTCAATATAGTATACATATTTGTTCCCATCTCTTATCCACAGGAAACGGTTGGGTAGGTTGCGGTAACCTTGACCGCCAGAAATAAATAGGCTCAGGTTGCAGGAAATGATATTTAGCTCCATCTTGAAGAATACTCCTCTAGATTGAATCACCAGCTTTCTGATAACATCCTGATTGTTCAAATTCCCAATAAGAATTACGAGCAAATTCATCAGATTTTGATTTCATGAATGTAATTTGTAAGCAATATTACCACTTCTACAAAATTCTGTGTGAACACAAATGAGTTCTGGTACGCAGTTCGATTGGGTATCCAGATTTTCATCAATGCCGTTCACTTCCTAATGAGTTCCCTCTCTCATATGAGCTTACTTTCGTCACATTCCATCCATTTTGTTTTGGCAAATTTCTACATCTTTCCAGCCCACTTACTCGTTCTTTCATATTTCACAGACCTTTGTGCCTCTATAGCCTGTAAAATACAAATTTCTCTTTTGCATATCTTTAATTCCAGCTCACCTTTTTCGATTACCCTGGAAATGTTATCCTAGGGGAATAAATTCCAGCTGCGCATACTATGATCAGATACAAGGATTCCGAGGCATAGTACGTCTGTGAATTGCACGTTGAGGATTTGTACCCTTAAGCCTAAACAGACGTGAAACTAGCAATGATATCTATGGACTATGTGAGAAGTTTGTTTGAACACGAAGCGGACCAAAATGTTGACCTAGCTAGAGTCAGCACACGCAATAAATAGCAAATCCGCACTAGGGCATCATGAAACCCCTAGGTGGAGCTTACCTATACACGAATTCGCAATGAAAACATAGAATATAAGGCTGGAGAAAATGTTATACATGGCAGAGTATGTTACTGACATTCAGCATGATAGATACTTGATCTCATACATTACTTTTGCATATAGAACAATATTTTTGGTCGAGAAAAAATTAGCGAGAAAATATACTCTGGAAATTCTTCAGGACCCCGTAATAATACCGAATGGACCTTTGGGGGCCACACATAAACGTTTTTTTTTAACGACGTCCGAGACTCGGGACATTCGTAATTTTTCAGAGAGACCACCTGATGTCCACCAGATATTCCCATTTGCAATTAAAATCCAATTCATGCGACGCAGTGGATCGAATTCGAAAAAAAAATAACACCCATCTCCCCCACATCGCACCCGCGATCGATTCGCCTCGTTGGACCGATAAAAAATCCGCTCCGCAAAAAGATGTATTGAGAATTGTTTTTCGATGAGAGATTTGGAGGAAGAAGGGAAGGGATCATTGTATGTCGCATCGGATATTTTTCGGGCAAACGTTCAAATCGCGCGTGAGGAGGGGATTTTGGGGTGGAAGAGGTGTTGGGGCGGAGGGGGGGGGCGTGACCGGACAACGACGAAAAAAGGTTTTAATAATATAAACGTCCCCTCGCCACTGGTTGACGTCTTCCTTTGTGTACCCGCCCTCCCCCTTATAGTGAAATACGCACTCGTATAATCGACCTGCCTCCTTGTCTACCTCACGCGAGTTTTCCCCGTCTCACTTCGTCCGTCAAATTCCACCCCTCCCTTCCGCCGCCCATTTTCCTCTCTGACCTTACCCTTTTCCCGCCTCCACGACCCCATTTTCCGTCCCCTTCCAGGGAAGTAGGACGAGGGGGGAGTTTGGGCGGGGGGGGGGGTATGGCAGCTTGGTCGCACAAGCCCCATTGTCAGCAAGCCGGCCGGATTCCATAAGCATCCCAAAGCAAACAGTAAGACCGAAGAGGGAGGGTGATGGGGAGGGGGGAAGGAAGGGAGAGGGCGGGGGGGGGGGTTCGGTGACGGGGGACCGTCTGGCATCCAGTCGAGGAAAAGGGCGCGGGAACCTTTATAACTGGACACGAGAGAGGCTTAAGCAAACAAAAATAGAGAATGAAATGCTAAGTATTCCGAAAATAATCTCGGGATGAAGTTTGTTTGCATGAAGTTGGATGGGCTTATTCTCCTGTGTGTGTGTGTGTGTGTGTGTGTGTGTGTGTGTGTGTGTGTGCGCGTGTGTGTGTGTGTGTGTGTGCGCGTGTGTCTTTGTGTGTGTGTGTGCCTGCGGTTTCCTTAACGAGGCTTGGCCCGGATGGTTCGATTCATCTTTTCAGGATTTTGCAATAAAGACACGTTCTGCCACCCAGATCCATTATTTTCGACGAAAGCGCGAGCCATTATATCCGCCCGATACCATATCCCAAATTGAGAGGAAGACGGAAATATCGACGATGGAATCTTTTTGTGGCCGGTCCCAGATTTGAAGATGGATGAATGTTGAAATGATTTTTCTCCAAGATTAAGGAAGAACACGAATTCGCGGATCGGAAATGCTGGATAAAATCTTAGCGCGGAGGATGGGAAACGAATAAATTAATGTATACGTGAGAGTTTTAACATCTGGCCGAGAAACATACCGATGAAAGTTTGAAGAAATTACTTACATATTAAATAGGCACCGGATATCCTGTAAAAATGATAGATGAGGAGTCAAATCCCTTTTCTTTAGGACGCTGTGCAAACTTGACCGTTGGGTAAAACAAAAAAATAAAAAGGGACGTTTCAGGCGTGGTGTGGTGGAATGATTGATTAGAAATTGTCAATTTTCCACAAAATAAAATTTCTTACTATCGGTTTCAATATAACTAGACCTGATTATGATGTATTTACCAATTTTTAATTAATAAAAGTTAGGTAAAACGACAAAAATTGGCGGTGTGATCATGAAATAATTATATAAGACGAAGTTTACGAAAACATCACAGAAAGTATTTAAGAACGTCCATAAGGAGATGAGAACACTTTGAATGGCGCCAAAGCGTGAAGGAAATTTAAACGGAATATGAGTGTAATAAGGACTCTCCTAATCGACAAAAAATGTAAAAAAAAACAAATTAAAAATATTGCACTCAATGAAAAAGAGAAGAAATTGGAACCTTCACCAGCTCGATGAAATTCAAAAGGGCACGATTTGGGGAAAAAATTAGAGAACAAAGGGTAAATTGAGATACAAGAAATTCGCAATAGGAATCCATATGGAGGAAATCTTGGATGGGAAACAGTGGCAGTGAAATTGAAAGAATTAGGATTTAACGTGATCGAACGGTTCTAAAAATGCACTCTTTATCAGTACTTATGAAATAAAAAAGTTATGATTAATATCAAGAGGCAATGGATAATTTCTAGGATTGAATGTTTATAGTTTCACGCCATGGCGAATTCAGGTAAACCAAACTATGTTAATGTATAATTCATACAATTCTTTCCCCTCTACTCGAATATTTTATGATGTAACCACGGAATTTAATGTAAAATGAATAATTAATGCTGCAAAAACAACAATATTGCGAAATTCATTACTGCTGGGGCATTTTTTTTCAAGCTTACGCACACATGGAAATCATAAATGCTTGCAATTTTAAAGTAGACCCTCCGTTCGCGAGATATTTCTAGCTTGCATATACACTCGTGAAGAGAAATTCACAAAAAATCGCACGTGTTTTTTGAAAACGTGATTTCCGTAAAAACTAGAAAACACGTATTAAGAAAAAAGTCATTTTTTAGTACCTCCAAAGTCGATTTTTTTGTGATTTTCATTAAAAAAAGAAAAAGACGAATAAATTGAATTCCTAAATCCCGTCATCGGAAGAGGGAAGGAATCCGAGGTAAAGTGTGAATGCAGTACAAAGCGAGAGAAGAAGGGTCTAATTACTCCCGATTCAGATGTCCTATGAAAAGACGTGCAGACTACTTCATGAAGAATACAAGAGCCTACCGTGACTGCCTGGCAAGACTCAGGCGCCAGAGTAGTAATTTCTGCGAAGACCGTGGCATCAAAGTAAACGGAAACGTCATATCTGCATTCAACAATAAGACCTTCACTTCGCTTTCGGATTTTTTGACCCGACCAATGTAGAAAAAACTTGAATATTCTCAAATTTCTTCCTCATGCATTAAAATACTTCTCCTAACCAAATCTCGTTCCTCCCGTTAGAATGTATGAATGTATCTAATCTCTCCCCCCTCTGACTGCACTGAATTTGAAACGTGAAAGAACCTATATGCTACACTCAAGTCGTCGCTGTTTAGAACGTTTTACTTGTTTAACGATTGGTATATATTGCATAATAAATTTATATATATATATATATAATTTATATATATATATATACATTTATATATATATACATTTTTATATATATATATATACATTTATATATATACATTTCGAAGATATATATATATATATATATCTTCGAAATGGAACGCTCTTCGGCGACGCACAAGTATATAAAAACACAGATGTAGATTTTTAGAATATAGGGACACAAAGGAAGGACACTCACAATTTGTTATTTGACGTTTCGACAGCTCGGCTGTCGTCTTCAGAAGGAAGACAACAGCTGAGCTATCGAAACGTCAAATAACAAATTGTGAGTGTCCTTTCTTTGTGTCTCTATGTTCTAAAAATCTACATCTGTGTTTATATATATATATATATATATATATATATATATATATATATCAACCATAAACACAGTAATCAACCCGAAGGTCGGTTTGGTAGGTGATGGTAGAGTTCCGATCAGTAGTCCAACGCTCTACCCCTTGGACTACCGCGACCCACACACACACACACATTTTTTTTGAGAAAATAATTTTTGCTGATAATTTCATTAATTTCCATTAAAAAGGTTTTCAAAAATTTTAAAGTTTATTTTTTATATAAATACTTGCTCAATTTCCTTATGTTACTTTACACAAAACAAATATAGTATATAAAAGGAATTAGCAATGATTATCGTTGGCGTGAATAATGCATGCAGCTGTAAGGATCACCTCAACTCATGAACAAACAATATGTGATTGGTTTGTACAATGTCGTATTGGGAAATGTGTAAAAGTTCCTTCCTTATCCAATTTTAACATGAAAATAATTTTATTGAGGTGGTGGACTTTCAGTACTTTTAGATGGAAAACGAATCGACATTCAAGTTCCCACCAAAACGAACATACCAATATGAAACATACGATATCGAAATCTCTCTTTTTAAAAGAGAGATCATAGCTGTTAGAGAGAGAGAGAGAGAGAAGGAGAGAGAGATTCGAAAAAAAAGAGATGCACGAGAAATTAAAACGAGAGGCAAACATTTATGTATCAAGGATGAAAATCATCAAAAAGTAATTATTATGGTGGCTTCCCATTTATATTGCGCACTTGTGTTTTTTTTATCCATTTCGATTTATGGAACCCGGCGGAGTCGTTAATGAGAAAAAACTGGAGAGAGATGTTAATAGTAAGAAGGCACACAGGGGAGCAAATAGAGAGAGAGAGAGGGAATTTAAAAAAAAGTTCTCGGAAATACACAGCACCTGGGAAATTCCGTAAAAATGTCATATGAATGCAAGAAAATCGTGCAACTTCTTTGCTGTTTATTTTCAAATTAAAAAAACAATTAACGGAAAAGGAACGAAGTTTCCTTCCATTAAGTCCTCGTCTGCATAGTTTTAAATACGTCGTAGATATAGGACACGATTAAGATTCCCAGCTTGTGTACGAAATTATGCAGATATATACAGGGTTCGTCCGGAAAATAAGTGTAGTGACTCCTGGGCTGGGCGCGCCGCTCCAGGCGCGCCCAGCACCGCTCTGACGGGCTGCGATTGGAGGGGGGTATGTTGGCAAGCGACGCTGAAAAAGGCAGTCGGCTCTGAGCTGTGGTGTAGTGAGGAGCTCTGTTAACGCGAACCTCCACGCTCGACCCACGTCACGGAACGCGATGCCGAAGTTTTTGGAGCAGCGTTATTCCATCAAATTTGCGGTAAAGCTTGGGAAATCGTCTACCGAAACTGTCGGTATGATTAACCAGGCTTACGGGGAGTCAGTCATGTCCAGAATCATGATCTTTCGGTGGCACAAGATGTTCGTGGAGGGCAGAGAAGAGGTCGACGACGAGTCTTCGAGAGGTTCCCGATGATACCTTCGCGGGAGCGTTCCAGGAATGGGAACGCCGCTGGAACAAGTGTATCGACTCACAAGGGTCCTATTTTGAGGAATATTAGCTTAAGATATGTAAAAGTGTAATAATTTTTTTTTTCCTGAGCTCAGTACACTTATTTTCCGGACGAACCCTGTATATATATATATATATATATATATATATATATATATATATATATATATATATATATATATATATATTTATATATATATATATATATTTATATATATAAGTTATGTTGCCGGCTTATCTATAATGAAAAACTCACCTGATTTCAATCCAAATTTGCAAAAATAATGAATCATATCACATCAAGTATGAAAATTCATTCCCTTTCAGAGGGTAGATACATTGCAATCATATCTACAGCCGTCGTCACGCTAGTGGGACTGGAAATATCACTGAGTAAAAATATAAAGTATCATTAAGTAACAAAGATGAACGTTTTTCCTTTGACAAGAGTTTGTTTAGGACTGATAAAATCCAAAAAAAAACTATGTAAAGCGATTACAGTCTCCAGATATACTTTAGAATAGCATAATTTGTTGTCCGTTTATGTTTTCAATCCGCATGAAGCATAATTTTTTCCACCAGTTCATACACTTTTTCTTATATATTTTTTGGAAAACTTTCTTACCCTTACTTCTCAGAATAATTTTCTGAGTAAGGAAGGTTTTACCCCCTTATTGAAGATTAGTAACTTATATAAAAAAATTATGAGGAACATATTTTTGCCAACTGAAAGTCCAAACGTCAGGAAGATGAAGGAATAGGCCTTGAAAAAATATGTTTCCGCGAAAACCTTTCTAGCAGATTTTATTCGGAAGACGCTAAGTTTACTCGCAACAATTGTGCTAAAAAAGAGCTTTCACCCACAGCAGTATAAAAAGCCACGAATGGAAGAAATATAAGACTCCTTCTCCATAGAAAACTGCTGCCTTTAATACTGAAATTAATGTAAAAGAGGGCAACAGTATCGGAAACACAGTCTCTCCATTCAAATAGCTGAAGTTTTCTTACGGAGGAGACGGAAATTTCATTCTCCTTAGTTGCAAATGCATTCCGTGAAATCCAAATTAACCCCTACCAGTTAAACCCACTCGACTTGAATTATGTGCTCTTACCAATTTACACTAACAAAAATACGGCAGTACCTCGACTCACAAATATAATTAGTTCTCGTCCGCTGTTCGAATCTCGAAAAATTCGTATCTCGTAACCCAATTTTCCATTTTATCTCATGGGAAATCATTTGATCCGTTCCGCGAATTAGGTATTTTGAAATTTTGACGAAAACATATTTGTCTGAATTCAATCATTAAATATTTTTATTTATGAACTCTTTTGTTTTATCTGATTTGTTTAAAAAAACATATTCCAGTAATTTTTTTAATCGATTTTATTTTAATTGATTTTGCAGTTTGGTTTTTGAATAGATATCATAAGTTGTTCCTTTTTCCCACTTAGATAGCAAGTAAAAAAAGACTGCTTGCACGTTGGGCGAATACGAGGTAACAACTATCATTACATCTATAAGGTTGAGCGTTGATTGTTCGTATATGCTGCGGTGCTCGTGTCGATGAAGAAATTCAAGATACCGTCATCGGTTGACTGCGATCTCAGGTGGCAGAATTTATTGCTGAAGGAAGTTGAAAGCTAGTTCAGAGACGAATGCCTAAATCCGTCTGGTGATTTTGTATAAAAATTGCAGGGATACATAGTTTTAAGATGAAAATGATAAATTTTCTGTATCTATTCCAGTGTATTTCTTACAGCATAACGGAGGATACTTTCTGGACAGCTCACTTAATTACTTTTCTTATTCTACAGACATAAGAAATTTCTCAAAATCCAAGAGGATTATTATTTAGTAGAAATTAATCTTTTGCAGCGCTGTATTGACACTAAATCGATGTCATTTGTTTTGTCCCTTCTAATAAAAAAAAATTCAAACTGAAGCATGTAGCCGTAAGAGATGATTCGTAGCAGATGTTTCATAGTCGAGGATGAATCGATTAAAAACTCGATATAACTCGATACAAACGTCGAGAAAATCAATGGTCGGCAGAAGTTTGAGATCTATGCACCACCATTTCTTAAAAAAAAACCTCCTCTCCCCCTCTGGTGAGGGTGCAGTTTCGTCATATTAGCTCCCAGGTTTTTTCAATGACTAGGGTTCGTTTCTTAATTAAGTAAAATAATATAGAAGAAGTATGGTCTCGTATAATTAAGAACGTAAGGATATTAAGAAAAGACTCGTAAAAACTTTGATATGGAGCGTAGCTATGTACGGCGCGGAAACGTGGCCATTGAAGCAGGAGGATAGACGTAGATTGGAGGCTTTTGAAATGTGGGTGTGGAGAAGAATGGAGAAGGTGAAATGGACAGAGTAGAAAACAAATAGGAAATACTTGGTATGGTGGGTGAAGAGAGGGCTTTGTTGGGAGAAATCCTATGAAGGCAGGAAAAGTGGATGAAGGGGGTATTGACCGGCAGCGGGATGTTGAAGACTGTAATAGAGGGGAGAATGTTAGGCAAACGAGGAAAGGGAAGGAACAGGATAGGGATGTTGGACGGGATGAAGGGAGGAAGAAAGTACTCAGAGATGAAGAGGGGTCTGATGTAGAGTAGGATGTTGTGTTTTGCTAGGGGTCACAAATTTTTTAATTAGTAATTAGGTCCATCCAAAAACCTACCTTAACCGGTAGATTACCTTATGATAAGAATAATAATTCGCGTCGAGAATTCCCAAAAGTTTTATTTTATGAAAGTAATCTGTAACAGGGGTGGATGCATAAGCCTTGTCTGTCCGAGTGCACCTTCAAGAGATGTGAGAATTTTTCAACCGACATGTAAAATATTCGTCGAATGCTGGAAGATTTCCACAGTCGACCGGGAGAGAGTCCACGACTCTACTCTTTCCCCGGTCGCCGTTTCCGAGGCAATAAGTTGACGCCAAGGCATGCGAGATGAGATACGACTGGGAAGGACAAAGGGAAATGAATGGAATGGGGACGAAGGATTCAATTCGAGAAACGGTAGCGGGATAGGTGGGGGAGAAATATGTTCCATTCCTTGCAGGCGAGAAACAACGCCCGTTCTCACATTGCATTCCCAGACTTTGAAGCCAGACCCGTGTGTGTCACAAAAGAGCACATATATACGTGTAATCGGGCGACACCATGGCTGTAGTTTCCTGGAATGAAAAGGTGACACCGAGGAGGTGACATAAAGTTAAAGGAAGGTGTCCCCTGCGCTCTTTCCGTAGACGTGAAAGAGTAAACTTCTCCGACTTTTTTGACGCTTTTCCAATCGGGCGAGATCCGACCAAGACTACAAGATGAACATTCAACACGACCATAACAGCTTCTAGTCTCAACTCAAGTCTGAACGACCCCATTTGGAAGCTGTATCAATTCTCATCCACCATCTTTCTCATATTTCATTCATTTTATATTTAGCGTATTTTTGACTAGAATAAGTAACGTACCTATTCGAGGTTTACATCAAATAAATTATGGATATGGCCTTGAATATTGTCTATTGGATACAACCCAAATCCTTTAGGGAAATAAAAAAAATATTTTAACTTAATGAGAATCAAACTCGTCAGAATTATGACATATAAATAACGGAAGCTATTGCCAAGAGAATTAAGATTAAAGCCCAATATAATTTCAAGAGTCGTGAAAATCGATGGACGGCAGAAGTTTGAGACTTTCGCGCCATCAAATATAAAAACTTGCCAATCCACCTTGTCATAATTCAGTTTTCCTAAGTAAAATCCGGGGTTTCCTATGACCAGAATTGTTCCCTTAATCAGCCCAGTGTTATTGGCCTATGCTTATTTCATTTACTTCGAGAAGGCCAATACTAATTACTGATTAATGAAGTTAGCTTTCATTAGCCGTATTGTAGGCCCAATTTAATCAAAAAGCAAGGGAGAGAGATGCTACTTTGCTTTGGCAAGACCACATTTGTGGCTATCAACTGGGATACGTGGGAGAATGTATTTATTCAGGTATTGGAAAAGGTGATCAGAAAATCTGACAGATTTGAGAAAAATGGTAAGGAGAAGAAAGAAAGCTTGATGGGGGTATTGTAAAAATAATGTTAAGGCCATTGGAGAGACAGAGAACAACTGAAATGTTACTTGGCACCGAGGGAATTGCTATAGTACCACATTTAATAGGTAGATTTGGCCACCGTGATAAAATAAGAGAGATTAATTCAAAACACAGACAGATTCAAGCAACTCTTTTGCCCCTCGCATTATGCCGTAACACAATAAATTCCAACTCAAGTGCCCGAATATATATACTTAAAAACTAAAATTTAATGATTTATTTCATTGTGTAAAGATGTCTATATATGTGAGAATACGCACGAGTGATATTATATATTAGGCCATGTATTTTCAAATGCATATATGCCTCAATGCACACTATTACGACGGCTGACAGGGTATAATGTAAATTAAAACGCAGATTACCAAAAGTTACTAAAATAAATATTTCTTCAATTTTTGCACAAATTTTCACTATTTAGGATTGTATAAAGTTTTAATTACGTCAAACTTATTTCTTTACTCGATTTTCAAAGGTTATTCATTATTAATTGAAATTTTCGATGTGAAGCAATATCTCTGATTCCACGTAACTATTAATGGAGCACCTATTTATAGGCATGAATTTTAATCTCTGAACGAGGAGAGTCAAATCAATTTGACACCAGTCAACATTAATGCTTTAATTATTAGAATAGACATACCCAAAATTCGTTCAGGTAGTTAGTCATTGAATTATAAGCTGACTCCAGGTTCCCAATTCTAATTGAAGAATTTACCATGATTCATCTAAAAATATTTTGCTAATTAGGAGTTTCAGGTATATCATAGCAGTAATGCATTGATCAACTTTAAGAATTAATAAAATTTTAATCAAAAAATAAAATATTGAAAGCATGAGAATGCGTAACCTTGCAAATGCGGGTCAATAAATGTATAACATTTTAGAATTGGTAATTTCGGCAATGAGGCAATTGAAATTCAAAAGAGAATAGGATTCTTTCCCGGGAAACAGCCTCGAAGTAGATTTCTCGGGTTTCTTAAAAGGTCACGTCGAAAAGCATCAACAATTCAATGGCTGACTCCACAATCGTCTTCAAAGTGAAGTTTTGAAACTTTAAAAAAAAGCAATATTACAATTGTAACTTCATCAAAATTTTATTAATTTTTTTTTAATTTCATTCCGAATAGGGCGGGGGAGTCAGTGATAGAAACGTGGAATGTTCTCACACGACCTGGCAGGAACCCTAAACCAGTGTTATAAAATGATACCTCACAAATACATTCTTAAAATACGATGACATAAATGGCTGCCCTTTACTATTAACGGTAGAAATTTTTCAAAAAATAATTTATGTCTAGCTGTTTTTGGGTTAATTTATCGATGGATATGTTTTAATAAGTTCAACTACAACAAAAGAAAGATTGTGAAAGCGTGTATGGAAAAAAATAAGAAAATTTTAGTCAGGGCAAATGAATGAAAATAATGAGATGCAAAGGGATATACGTATATTGGATATGAGATCTAATATTGCGTTCCACTGACACGAAATAGAGAAAGAAAAAGCAAGTTAATTAAATAGGAGGGAAAGAAAACTGGCCGCACGGGTTATTTCGATGGCGCGCGGAGACGAAGCCCAATCGCCTCATCCAAATATTCCAGAACTCAATTATAGTCCCGAAGAAATATCTCAATTTATTTCATCTGCCTTTCGGGATATATTGAGTTTTATGAGTTATGAGGCAGACGATGAATTTGCAGATCCATATTTGATTTTTACCAACGCATAAATAAGCCAGATCTTTCCATAAAAAATAAAAAAAAGAGTAAAAATTATTTGATCAAAATTCAAGTGTTTATACATCAAACTTGCAAAACCACAAGAAAAACAATAATTTTGCTATCATGGTGATTCATAACAAGATGCAAGACTCGGTATTCTCAAAATGGGGGCACTGGCTTAGACGCGGAAATACTTCTTTCTAAAGGTGAGGGAGATGATTTCTTACATAAATTAACAGGACGTGAATTGATTTTTAGGTTTACTATGAGACGTGGTGGACTTAGGCCTTCCTCGTCCATTAGAATTTGTTGAATCGGTATCTCCTGGAGTAAGTATCGAGTATGTCTTTAATGTCGAGCTTTAAAAATTCAACTCAATTGCTTCTTGCATGTTTAGAAAACTTAAACGGGTAAACTCGTGGGCAAGGAAATTTGCATGCGTGACATTCTCAACAGTTTGCTCACTTGATGAAAGAAAAAAGGACAGCGTGACTGAAGTAAAAGGCTTGTCAGAGCTTACGCATAGCCAGGAAAAAAGCAATAACCTTGAGACATTTTAGCGGAAGAATTTAATCAACTTCTTTGCTGGCTCACTGTGACTAGTGCGGCTAAGGGGAAAACAAAATGACTTTACGCTTGCGGATAGAGTATCTCTCGGTAAACCGAATATCGGCCAGATATTTCATTTCGTTGGCTTTGAGAAAAAACCTTCCAGAAGAGAAAATTTTCTCTAATGGTTTTGCATTTAGGGGAAAATATTTTCAGGAGTCAAAGCCTTACGAATATGCAAAAACTACAAAAATTTTCCTATTCCGTGACTTTTGAACATAAAGGCATGAGAGCAATATGCAATGCGTAAATAAGGGATAATGCTGAATTTTATCTCAGGGCAAAATTTCCAGAGATATGTCAAGCAAATTCAATGTTCTTTACTAGGATTCCAAAAAATCTTCCCCAATATTTATCCCTATACGAACTCCCCAAAGAAGTGCCCAAGTTCAAAAGTTCAACTGCAGAAGAAAAGGAATAGCTCAGGCCGACTAGAAGCATGAAAAATTTATCAATATAGTGCTGACGCGAGGAAACTTTTGGGGTTAAGATTTGGTTGAGAAATAACCACATCTTGAACAGACAAAATAAAAGATTGCAAACTGCATTATATTCCACAGACATCATCCCGATTACTATTCTACGTATGTTCGACTCTGGCGAATAAACCATACCCCAGGACGACTTTTGTGGGTACGGAAGGGAAATTCTAGCGTAAATAAAACATACAATGGATACGAGCTTAGCTTTTGGTCATGGAACTCCCGCAGTTCTTGCATGAGAGGTGCGCACGATAGGCACGTTAACAGGGCGGTTTTTATATCAAGTTGGACAACACCATGTTCTGAAATGTTTGCTAATTTAACTATGAATGCAGCTTCATCAATGGACGGTTTTGGAAACTGCGATTTGGTTAATTCAGTTTTATCACGGCTATTCAAACCAAACATTAACTTATAATTGGATTATTACGAACGGGGTGGGTATCGTTAACATAAATATATTATTATTTGAATTTTGAAAGTGTATAACATTTTTTATTAATTGCTAGTCAGGAGATGATTGAATTATTTTATTTTATGTTGAAAAATCGGAATTCCTTTCCACAATATGTGGTTCCACTTAGCTCATATGTTTTCAAATTTATTGTGGTGAAGGGAAAAAAGGCGCCATTATACTTTTCTTATTTAAAAGTTAAAGCGATATGTAACCTTTAAGAAGCCAAAGGATCATTATGTAAATATAATGATTAAATAAGGCAGAGATATCACTATAATGCACAGCGAATAACTGATCGTAGCACTTTACCACTTGATAATCCAGTGGAAATCAAGATTTATCAAGTGGAAAAGTGCTACGTTCAGTTATTCATTATGTTCGACTTCCACCACATCACGCCTGAAGCTACTCAATAATGCACAGTGTTCGAAATATTGATAAGATCTAATTTTGTACATTGTTTTTTACATGCACTAAGAATTCACTTCTTTCAAAACACTCAAAAACTTCCTTAGTAACGATGCGTCATAATTGAAAAATACGTCATTAATGTCTCCCTATTTAACCATTATTTTCCAGTTTCATTTTAAGTTAATTGGTGATATTTTAAGCGCTCTGGTGCAACCTTCCAACGATGATAATTCAATTTTAATTTCATTTTCGCAAAGTCAATGAAAATACTGTTTACACCCTTAGTTGACTTAAAGCCTTAAGATTTGGACCGGCATACGATCTCATTTTAGGGGTTCCGGTAGATTAATACTTTGCAATACCCAGAGTCTCACTTCCGTGGGGATGTGTAAAGGTATTGCCTGTGGGAGATAGCGCGGGGGTATGTTACCACATTTGTTTACGACCGCCGGCTCCGCTTAGGGCGGACATTCCACGCACAAATCCCGCTAATATAAAAGACAGCAATCCCTCGACGACCAGAGTCTACTCTCTAAACCCCACACTCGCACCCTTGCCGCGTTGGAATCTTCTCAGACGCATACTGTTTTTCTTGTATATTTTTCTTTTAAACTTAAAAAGGCTCCACCTCCTTTTAAAGGCGTTTCGCATCAGGTCGCGGCCTATTCCTCCCAGGTTTCATCCAAGGCAGAATTTGAATTGATGTTTTGAGATGATGGCCGGCACCCGTAATATTTCGCAGCAACAAAATCCGGAGAATTTTACGGGCTGAGATTTAGGGAGATTACGCCTTGCCAACCGCGATATTCTCTCTAACGCGAGCATTGCGGCAAAATTTACCCTCCCTCCCTCCCCCCTCATCCCTCCTCGCCCACCAAAAACAACCACATGAGTTGCTCCGTGGCCAAGTTCAAACTTCCCTCTCGGCCACTCGAAGTAGATTTTAATTTCCACCTTGAGTGCCACAACCTTACATGCTTAGCGGCAAGAGCAGTAGTAATATTCAAACGTTTTCGAAAACTTTCCGACGGAAACGGACCCTCGGCTGAACGCGGTCAGAAAAAAAAATTATTTAAAAATTAAAATGAAAAAAAAATATAGTGCGCCGCCAAAATTAACTAAGGAATTGATGTGGCTGTAAATCATGCACTTTTTGGCACAAAATTTTAAACATTACCCTACACCACTCTTCCACCCTCATCTCGTCAACGCATTGATTTTTTTTTCTCGTGAATACCCCGTGGTCCAAAGCGGATTAAAAATGTTCCCGACGCTTTATTTCGTTGATGTATTTGTGTGAGGATCCGATTAGTTTTTCTCAAAATTAGCAAATGATGATTTTTTAGCCCGCGGTTAGGAATTGGGACAAAGCGTGTGCACTATCGTGGAAAGGTCAACGCAAAGAATAATTATTCCAGGCTGCAAGCCGAGTTAAGTTTCAATAGGTAGTGTCCCCCTACATCCTCCATCCGCCTTTTATCGTCTTCTGCATTAATTTTCTGCCGGGATGGGTTTTCTTATGCCGTGCTCATACCTGATTGCTTCCCTATGAAAACGCATTAGAAACTTTCAGAAACTATGGGATCATTTCCACCAATTATTGAGGCGATTCATCAAAACCGAGACCAGGAGCGTCAAAAATGCAACTGAATGTTATTAAGTTGAACTTTTTTCCACTTATCTTAAAATGTTTCATTTACGAATAATCACAGAGAGTGAAGAATTAGCGGTTTAAGAGAAATGATCGAGCGAAGAAAATCTTTGGTGCATTGATCGAAAAGATTCTCAAGACAAGAAATGTTTCAGACTTCGAGAATAAAAAAAGGCAAGTTAGAAACAATTTATGTGAAAGAGACACAGTTTACAGATGCAGGGTGCACGTTGTGAGGTTGTCATTACGTAATGGTTAGCAGAAGTGGGTAGGTTGCAATATGAACCCTAAAAGCAGACTCTATCTTACTACCCCTAATCCTAAAGGGAACGGCTTAAAAGGCATTTAATTATTCACTTCAATTTGGTAAGGAATAAAAAGGGAAATGGGCTGCGGAGAACCGTGACAGGATATTGGAAATATGGACCTCCGCATTTGATAAGTTTTCACCGTAAAAAATAACCTATTCAACCATATTATTGAAGAAGATAAAATACCAAATTAATGGTGTTTATCTTGATGAATAGAATGTTTTGAGGCGTCACTTTGTGGAAGGAATTCATGCCGGAAAAGAATACATATGTATATATATATATATATATATATATATATATATATATATATATATATATATATATAGAGAGAGAGAGAGAGAGCGAGAGAGAGAGAGTATATATATATATAGTATATATATATATATATAGTATATATATATTATTTATTTATAAGAAAGAAAATAATGAAAACCCAAACAATTTCTTGGGAAATAATGTGTAATGATATCTATCAGGAAAGTATTTGGTAGCATTCTAAAAAATAGTTTGGGATATCAAATCGAAGGAAAGACAAGGGAAGATTAAATAAGAATTTTTTGATACTATCCTCTAAGAATTATATTTTATCCTCAAGGATGAAACAGTACACTCTCTGCTGTTTGCAGATGACAAGGTAATTATTGCTCAAAGACAGGAAGGAAGCTAATTTCGTGATAAAAATATTCTTCAAAGCATTTGAAGGAGGACTTATTCGTGTAAACTTGTAGAAAACCGAATATCTGGCATAAGGAGTAGATGAAAAAGATATTAATCTCCCCCTACAAACAATTACGGAAAAAAAATTATAAGAGCTCAGGGTCTTACTCGCATTACTTCTAAATCCACAAGGTATTAATATGACGTAGAATACAGGCTTGAGGAGCAATTGAAAATTTAAATGTGGTGTTTTGTAGCATGCCCTTAACCTAAGGAAATTAATAACAGAATTCTACAAGCAATAGTAGAGAGCATACTGGTCTATGTGAAAGAGAGCTGGAATCTGAGTGTGCGTCTGAAAAGTAAAATACAAGCTGTGGAGATTGAAGGTATAAGGACAGGAGCCAAGTTATCCAATTTAGAAAGGGAAAAAAGGAATATATGAACAAGTTATGCACATGAATTAGTGGTACGAAAACTCCAAAGATGAGCTCTCCAATTGTATGACCAGGTTCAAAGAATCATTGAGGAAAGATTTCCAAAAAATCTGTCAGGATGGCCAGAATCGTGAATAAGGAAATGTGTATGTCTTATGGAAACACACGGAGGAGAAATAATCTTACTGATGAGGAATGTTATCTTGAAAGAGGAATATTGCAGCGGCCGAGAAGAATGAAATTCACGTCCCTTTAAGAATTAGAAAGACCCTCTAAACTTGGACATAATCTAAAGAAAAACACAGAGGTATGACCCCTTAATCAAGAAGTTTTATACAATGTTTTCCTTGGGAAAGGTGATCGAAGCGTTTTGATTTTACCACAAAGTTTCAGCGAACGAACGCAAATCAATTCTAATCACCTCGTTATGAAATAACTCTAATGGCTCTTGAGGGTGAATAAATCAGGGAAATTTGTAACAAAAATACTCATCAGTAACCACATATAAATAAATAGGAAAATCAAAATTCCCATCCTTCGTTAGGGAAAAACTTCCATAATTCGTTCGCCAAAAACACGGGAGTGACCAAATACTTCGAAAAGGGCAACTCATCGCCGGGCAGAGAAGATCGCATCGGCCGGCCAGTAAAAGAGAGGAGGGGTGATCTTGGCGGTAGTTGTCAGAAGCACCACCCTTCTAGAATTGTGGGTCCAGCGCTTCTACATCCAGGGAAAATGCATGTTTTGAAAGTATGAGTAACTTTGTGGCGCGAAGAGTTGAAAAGAGTGAGCTGGGAAGATCAGGGAGGATTGCGGGTCTTATATTAAACCGTTAATTTTCCACTTCCCCCGGCTCATGTTTTAATGTATCAATGAAGAGCGCTCCCAAACAGTTTTCCTCCACAGGGTTGGTGGATTTAATCATCAACCTATCATTCGGATTCGGTCGATTTTAAACTCTTAATTTTTCCCGGAAACTGGATAAACATTTCTTGCGCCGATGCAGGATAAAAAAGAAAAGTATCATCTAATGAATATCAGCTGGGCTATACGAGCTCTTCAAAACTCTTTAATAGCAAATGTTTCGACAAAACAGAATAGGGGTAACGACACGGAAAATTGCATTCCAGTATTTCGACGTATTTACAGCAAATTATTGCGAGTCCATCGAAGTGAAAGCAATAATTCCTCAACAAGTACATCACGGTGTTATGTGTGCATAACGGAAAACATTCAGACTGATTTCCATCAAACAATTAACGGAACCACTCTTTTCACTCATATTTCCAACACTGCCGAAAGGGTGTTATTGGAATGGGAAAAATATATAAGAAAACATGTGTGGTGTGTTTAAATAGGCATACTCGTTGACAGAGAAAGTTTTTTTTATTGGAAATTAATTTGGGAAAAGAGTGGAAGATTGATAATTGTATCAATGAGAGTCTTTTTAAATTGAAACTCCGACTTAATAATGCTGTACTAATTAGGAGGTAAACTACCAAAAAACCATATTTATTATCCCTCTAAATCCATGCCAGTCCTTAATAATTGTTCTATTAACTACCAATTAACTCTTTCGTCAGCGCACGACTGAATATCCTTTGATGAACGTTACGAAATGTTTACAGCATGAACATTTAAAGGAAAATTGTCATTTGGAACCATTCAATACGGGTTAAATTAAAAATTGGTGACCGATCGAATAAAAATTTCTACCAGCTACTAGATTTCTTTGTTTATGTGACGATAGTTAGATGAGAAACGTTTCTCCCTAATCAAACCTTTATTAACTTGTCTCCATTTTCACCGAGTTGTATCACTGACAAAAATACAAACTTTTATGGCACACCCGATAAATATAAATTCCACGATGACGGGTCTTAGGAACGAAGTTTCCTTACATTTTAATGACCACGTTTCGGATCATTCCTACTACAACGATAATGCATACTAATACCTCGTCTCCCCATCTTTTCGGAAGGTTGGCGTAAATGCTTATTATCACAACGTCTCTTACTACCTTGATCAAAAATTTCCCGGAATTTATTCAGAAAATTAAAAATACAAGTTTATTCATCTAAATCTATATTGTCCCCTTCAAAGTAATCCCCATCGACTGCAACACACTTATGCCAGCGCTTGATCCAATCCTCGAAACATTTTTTATATTCGGTTTTCGGTATGTCCATCAGTGCTTCCTGCGATTTTTCCATTACTTCCTCTCGGCTGCTAAAACGCGTTCCCCGTAATGGTTTTTTAACTCGATTGAACAGAAAGAAGTCACAGGGAGCCAAATCAGGTGAATTCGGTGGCTGTTGGATGGTATTTGTTGCATTTTTCGTCAAAAAATTACGAATAATGATAGCACTGTGCGACGGTGCGTTATCATGGTGCAAAATCCACGAGTTTTCTGCCCACATTTCTGGTCTCTTTCGGCGAATTGCTTCACGCAAACGTCTCATAACGCCCAAATAATACTCTTTGTTTACTGTCTGGCCTTATGGCAAAAATTCATGATGCACTACACCGTTGTAATCCATGAAAACCGTCAGCATTGCCTTCTTTTTTGACTGAAAACGACGTGGTTTTTTTGGTCTCGGCTCATTTGGTGAACGCCATTCACTTGCCTGATGTCTGGATTGCGTGTCGTACTCATAAACCCACGTCTCGTCTCCGGTAATGATCCTTTTGATGAATGTGGGATCGGATTCAGCCTCGCAAATCGTGTCTTTTGCGACGTCAACACGGTCTCTTTTTTGCATGAAATTGAGGTCTTTTGGCACCAACTTTGCTGCTACACGACGGAAACCCAAATCATTAACCACAATGTCTTGGGCGGATCCATAGGCAATGTTCAAGTCCTCCGCTATTTCTCTGATGGTTAATTTGCGGTTATTGACCAACATTTCTTTTACTTTATCAATTTTTTCACCGACTTTCGATGTCGATGGTCTGCCACTGCGTTCATCATCTTCGATTGACTCACGACCACTTCTGAACCGCTCGTGCCACTGGTAAACGACCGTTTTTTTAGAGAATCGTTGCCGAAACACTTTTCCAACATTTCCAACGTCCGTCCTCGTCTTCTTTTTTGCCAAAACGTTCCCTCTTGACGCTTGGCTTGCAGCTGCCCGATGATTTATTCATTCAGCTGCTGTGTTTGCGGCTTCTTAGCCCGTCGATGAAGGAAGGTCCAATCAACTCCTTTTCCTTTTCAATGGTGGTTGGTCGTCGTCCCGTCCCGTTGCTGCTCTTGGGCGTTTGTGCCTTTCCCAGGAGACAGGTTTTAAGCCGCCGATCGACCGCAAGTGCTCTTCTTTTTTGCCTTCAAGCTCCTCGTAAAAGGCCGTCGCGCGAGTCTTGATGACATCTCCAATGGGCGCAGTTTCAGTTAAGGCGTGGAGAATTTCTGCGGCATAGTTCCAGCCAAGCCCAAGTACACTGTTGAGTGCCCCTCTTTCCGTTACCTCCAAGTGGTGGAAGGCCGTCTGAGTCATTCTGCCACTCCATGCCGGTGAAGCGTACATCAAGATTGGGCGAATTGCCGCCACGTACAGATACGTCTTTGTCTTGATAGAGAGGGACGGTGAACGCAGCAGCGGCGAGAGTTGTAGTCGTCTTCCTCTTGCCTTCCTGGTGGCAGCGAGGGCGTGACTTTTGAATGTCAGTCTTTTATCCAGTATCACGCCTAGATAGGTCACCTCTTCCTTCCATGGCGCCTCCTCGGTGCCCACGAGGATTTCTCCTGGTTCTCGCAGTCCTCCAGGTGAAAAAAGAATCGTCTGTGTCTTTGCGCTGTTGACGCTGATTCGCCACAGGGCGTACCACTCCAGCAGTTTGTCTACTGCTCGCTGTAGGTATGTTGCCGCCATGTGTGCTCTCCGCGAAGTGGTCACTATTGCTGCGTCATCCGCATACAGGGCAACCATGGTATGTCGTCCAAGGTCTACCGGGAGGTCCGCCGTATATAGATTAAAAAGTATCGGTCCGAGCACCGATCCTTGCGGCACGCCTGCGTGGACCTGTTTCGGCTGTGACAGCGCGCGTCTCCAGGCGACACGGAAAGTCCTTCCTGTCAGGTATGATGTTAGCAAGCGGCGCTGCCAATTTGGAAACCGCTGTATTGCAAGTTTTCGCCTGAGACCAGCGTGCCATACCCGGTCGAAGGCTTTCCTGATGTCAAAGAACGCCGCCGTTGAGCAGCATCGCCGATTGAATCCGGCCGTCACCTGTTCCACGAGACGGACGAGCTGGTGTGTGGTGGAGTGTTCCTCTCGAAAACCGTACTGTGATGCCGGCAAGATTGAGTAGGCCGCGATGTGCTTCAGGAGATGTGGCAGCAGTACCCTCTCAAGCAGCTTTCCCAGGGTCGCTAGCAGGGCGATCGGGCGGTAGTTCTCTACGTTCCTAGCGGACTTCGGCGGCTTCGGCAATAGGATGACTTTTGCCGATTTCCAGATGGCCGGAAAATGTCCCATGGAGAAGCAGGCCGTAAAGAGCGTAATCAGGTGAGTTGCGAGCGAGACAGGCATCTGTCGAAGGGCCTCGTTCGGGATGTTGTCCTCTCCTGGTGCTTTCTTGCAGCGTAGTCGTCCAAGGGCTGCTCTCAAGTCGTTTTCGGTAACCTTCGTTACCGTCATGGTGCCCTCCTCCGTTGTTTCATCCTCTTCAGGAAAGTCGCTAGGATCATCCGGTACCAGTGGATCCGGAGTCGACGTGAAAGTGGCCTCCAGCGTAGTTGCTGCAAATTCAGCCTTTTCGTCTTCCGTGATAAGAGGGCCACCAGGTGAGTCGATCGGTGGGTCGATCCGAATGCTGTGGCGAAGAGAAGCTGCCATTCTCCAGATGCTCCCATCTTCGGTTCGGAGGGAAGCAACCTTCCTTTCCCACGTCGTCTGCCTGTAGTCCTGGATGAGCTGCCTCACTTCGGCTCGTTTTCTTCTAAACCGTGCCCCATCCGCGGGACATTTGGTTCTTTGAAATCGTCGTCGAAGCCGATTTCTTTCGCGGATGCGGCGAAGGATGGAATGAGGCAGCGTCAGATGTCCAGAAGGGCGGATCAGTTTTATTGGCACGGTGTTCTGTAATGCTTGGTCCACGCCAGCTGTTATGACAGAAGCATATTCGTCCAGCATAGCTTGTGACGTCAGTGATGGCGGCTGTTCCGGTAAAATGTCGGACAGGATCTGCCTGTACCCTGTCCAGTCTGTTTTGTCCAGGCATCGCACCGGCCGTGGGGGAAGTAACGTTGGGCAGCACCCCAGATAGGCGCAGACTGGGTAGTGGTCGCTGTCCAACGTCGGTGTCGCCACGAGAGAAAGCGAACTCGTGAGCCTACGGTGCAGCGCAATATCTAAGACGTCTTCGCTCCTGCCGTGATGCTGATGCGTTGGCCCATGTGGACCCGCGACGCGTACTCCGTTGTTCTGAGCCCATGTGAGCAGCGCTTCACCCCGAGGGTTCGGTGTAATTGAATGCCATGCAGCATTCTTTGCATTTAGATCCCCGAGAAAAAGCGACGGCCGTGACCCGGAGAAGATGACTTCGAAATCCTGTGTGGCTAGAGGTCGTTTTGGGGGGAGATAGAGTGACCCCACTGTGAGAGAGCCGATCGAAGTATCTACTTCAATGGCTGTCGCCTCTAGATGCAGTCGAGCTGGTAGGTCAATTTTTCTCGCAGCCAGGTCAAGCGAAACGAGGACCGCCGTGCCCCCTCCTCTTGTTTGCCGGTCATCCCGGTAAACTGCATAGCCTGGAACGCCGTATGAAGTTCCAGGACGGAGATGAGTCTCTTGCAGACAGACGATTGAGATTCTTGCCTTCCGTAGAAAGGCAAGCAATTCAGGGGTCTTTCGCTTCAATGCGCCGCCGACATTCCATGTGGCTAGGATGATAGATTTATTTAATTCTCGCCTATGGTCCATTTTGGTTTGGGAAAATAGTGGTAAGGGCGACAGTTAAAGCTTGCAGCTGTTGTTGCAATAGCGCAGCAGAGGACGTCAATGCTTCCAGGATGGAAGAGAGGGATGTAGCCAAATTTGGAGTCGGCATCTGCGAGTCTGCAGCCCGCCTCTTCTGGAGAAGAGGAATTTTTATTTCTTCTGCTGTCTCCCTGGCGACCGGAGCCGGCGTCGAGAGTGGAGGAAAGTCAAGATGCTTGCACATGGTCAGACGTTGGGTTGCGTTGGTTGGGTCTCCCGGCTTCGACGCGTTGAAGGTACCAAGCGTCTTCTGTTGAGGAGAAGGCAGCTCTGTTTCAGCGGCGGTGTTCTTCGCCCCCTGGGTTGGTGCGCCTTTCCTCCGGAGGCTAGCCATCTTCATCTCCTTCTGTTTGGCGTAGACAGGGCAGGTCCTGAAAAATGCAGGATGGTTTCCTCCGCAGTTACAGCAACAAGTCTTCTTCCTTTCCGTATCCGGACATTGGATGCCTTCATGTGCACCAGCACACTTGTAGCATCGCGGGGCTGCCGTGCAGTTGGAAGATGCGTGTCCGAATCGGGTGCACCGGTAACACATTTGTGGCTCCCTGTGCTGATATTTTGCCACCCTGACACGGGAATTGCCGATGTATCTTATGGCAAGCATTTCTTTTGTTTGCCATTCAGGGTTTTCCTTGACAACGACAAGGAAGAAGGTTCCCTGCCGCACCAGATGCACTCGTTCCACCGGAATCCCCATGGCGTCCATATCTTCTTTCAGTAGCTCAACTGGGTAGGTGCACGGAAGTCCACGAACCGCGTAGAAATTGGCTCGTAGGGATTTCGGGCCCCAGGTCGAGAATTGTGCATTTGACTGCACCAACAGCTGCTTTATGGCCGCATAATCAGCCGCAGTCTTTAGTTGAAGTCTCGTCGAGTCGGTTGTATGGATTGCAGTAAAGGACTTGTCCGTTGCCTTGGATCGGACAAGTTTCAGCAAGGCCGCGTGGTCTACTACATCGTATATGATGAGTGCCGGGGGGCGTGGTTCCTTTTTTCGGCTTGCCGGGGATCCAGATGGTGCAGATGAATTTTCAGCCTCCATCGCCACGGGAGCAGAAGAGTTGTCCGTGTCCGGATCCGTGACGAGCGGTGAGAATTTATTACTCGTACTTACCGGGCGCTTATTAGTTGCTTCTTCAATGGAAAGGAATGGTGCGCTACGCTTCCCGGCTCCTCTGGGATCCTTGACGTGTCGCCAGTCGTCGTTGAATTTCGCGGCAGGGGCAGACGGCCCGTTCTGATGCATGGAAACGTCCATATTTAGAGCGCCGGCAGTATGAACAGGGTTTGAAGAAGTATTTTCCAGCTGCTGGTCGAGAGGAGTCCTTATAGTGTCCGCTGGCAGCGGCACGATGTCCATATTGGGCGCCACCGGCGCCTTGCTTCGCTGTCCCTCGATTATTTAATGATGTCAGCAACCAGGGTTAGAAGTATCCAGTAGAATATTCCAAGGGAGGCGTACGTCGAAATTTCTGTAGGTATATCCAGGTCTGATGGTCTATCCTCCGTCTCCAACGTTCCGAATCCAGGTGATCAGGTCTCCCAATTCTCCCTCCAACCTTCAACAGGTCTCCAACCAGTTCCCAGGTCAGGTCAGGTCAGCTCCAACGTCCGTGCGCCACTAAATCCGTTTTTTACGCAAAATTTAATACAAGTTCGTTGTTGCAAATTTAAATCCATTTCTGAAATTGTAAAAAATCGCCAACACACACAGAGATAGATGTACTCTTGGCTACGTAACTTTTGCAAATGTCAAGTTATGACACTAAGATTTAAAGGGAATATCAACAACAGATGTACCAATTCAACAAAAAAAACAGAACTCAAATCGGAACGATGGGAGCGCCACACGGTGGTTATTCCGGGAACTTTTTAATCAAGGTAGTATTTCACCTTCTTCATTCTTCTCCACACACTTTCAAAAGCCTCCAATCTACGTCTATCCTCCTGCTTCAATGACCACGTTTCCGCGCCGTACATAGCTACGTTCCATATAAAAGTTTTTACGAGTCTTTTCTTAATATCCTTACTCAACGTCCCAGTCATCAACTCCCTCCTTGTGAAAGCCTCTTTGCCTAGCGCAATTCTTCTCCTTACGTCCCGACTAATTTGACCGTGTTGGTCCAAAACACTACCGGGATACGTAAACTGTTCTACCTGTTCTAGATTTTGGCCTCCTATTTTGCTTAATGTTTAGCTTAGCCTTTTTCTTTCTAGAACATCGCATAACCTTTGTTTTATTAATATTGATTCTCATTCCATACTTGTCGCCCTGAATTTCCAATTCACTCAGCAATGCTTGCAGCCCCTTGGCTGACTGACAAACTAAAGCTTGGTCATCAGCAAACCTAACTGATTTTACGAATTCCCCGCCCACTTTCATTCCTACCCCCAGTTCTTCCCATGCCTCTTTCATCATTTCCTCTGCATGCAGGTTGAACAGCAACGGTGATAATGGGCAACCCTGCCTTACACCCCTTCCTAACACTGCCCATCCGGACTCCCCTTTTCCCACCCGCACCTGTGCAGTCTGAGACATGTTCAGGCTGCGGATTAGCCTTCTTTACCTCCAATCTATTCATATTTTCTGCAATATACTCATTAGTTTTTCCCAAGTCACTCTATCAAACGCTTTTTCGAAATCTACGAAACAGGCAAATACCTCCTGGTTGTATTATATATATATATATATATATATATATATATATATATATATATATATATATATATATATATATATATATATATATATATATATATATATATATAGATCTCCGCTCTTAGATATATAGTAGACCGAGAGGAAAACAAACGAGGAAGTACTTGGTATGGTGGGCGAAGAGAGGGGATTGTTGGGAGAAATCCTTTGGAGGCAGGAAAAGTGGCTGAAGGGGGTACTGACCGGCAGTGGGATGTTGAAGACTGTAATAGAGGGGAGAATGTTAGGCAAACGAGGATAGGGAAGGAACAGGATAGGAATGTTGGACGGGATGAAGGGAGGAAGAAGGTACTCAGAGATGAAGAGAGCCCTGATATAGAGTAGGTTGCTGGATTTTGTGTTTTGTTAGGAGTCACAGAATGTTTTATTTAGAAGATGTGTCCATCCAAAAACCAACCTTAGCCGGTAGATTACCTAATAATAAATTATATATATATATATATATATATATATATATATATATATATATATATATTTTTTTTTCCTGGTTCATTTTTACATCCTTATTTCTGTCTTAACTCAGATTTTAGTATCCCTGTAAATGCTCGCAATTCTTTCTACCTAATCCCTTTATAAACCGAGGTATTTATTAGCCGACCCCGGTGGCGGCGGGGTAACGTCCTCGTCTGCCATTCCAAGGGTCGCGGGTTTCGATTCCCGCCTGGGTGAGTTTCCCTCCATCTAGGGCTTGAGTGTTTGTAAATGTGTCCATTGTTATCGTTGTTAATAGTTCGATGTAAACGCCAAAATGTGCTGTTTTCGGACTTATACTGAATAAATAAATAAATAAATAAGGTATTTCAAGGTGCTTCAATATTTCCCTGTCAATTACTCCAAGAAGAGTCTCTTGATATCCAGGGAATCCAAGGCCATGTTCTTTTTGTGTTCATTAAATTTTTTCTTCAGCTGACGTAGACTGAAAATCAGATATTAACATAGATATTCCGTCACGGAATACATAATCCTCTGCTGGTAACTTCGCTTCTATAACAGATGGGATTTCCTTTTCCGTTACTCGTCCATAAAATTTTCTGGTACATAATTAGTTATTGGCTGAAAAGAGGTTAATGTCAAAAAGTAGCGCTTAGGTGGAATATTATTTTTGTTTCCCTCTTTCCATTTTTGAAATACCTTTCCACTCCAGATTTTATAAAATAGCCAATAGATACAATTTTACCTGCAATCCCGGTAATTTTCCCATAAATTTCCGATCTTGATGCACTTCCTAACACATTTTACACAACACCATATTATATGTATTAAACCAGGTGAAGAAACAAGCTTTTAAATTACATTTGTAGTAAGATAAATACTAACATGATATATTTTCTGACGGTCGTAGAGAATTAAACGCAAAAGAACGGGTGGAATATAGCGGTAGTAATCCAAGCAAAAGTGAATGAAGTGATTCACGAACGTGGGATGGATTAGAAAGTTGTGAGTAAACAATGCTTGAGGTTTTTTTTGATGAATTTTAACTTTATTTTAACCGACTTCCAGCATAACAAAAGAGAGTACATTGCCAAAGAACTCTTTTAATTTCTCAAACACAATGTTTACATGTAATACATGCATTATGCTGCCGTAATTAGGACATTAATAACATTTTTCATCGAAAAAAAACACTCGGATTTATTTCGATGATCAAACGCGATATGATTGCACTTTGGAAACAGCTACGTATTTCCAAAGAAAATTAAAGGTGTGTCGAGTAAATTCGAATAGTTTTACGACATGTTGAACACACTATCATTGTATTTTTAAAGCAAATTTTACGCTAAAAACATTTTCAGCCATTCTATTGCACATTTTTTCCCATGGCTGGGGGGAGAGAAGGTGGAATTATTTGCTCGAAGCTCCATTCGGGTGCATTCCAGAACCGGATAGGCATAGGCACTTATCCGTCATTCATTACAAACGCGCAAACACAACTACCAGTCAGAGCCTCGGCCTATCGGCACGCTGCCGGTGACCGAAGAAGTCCTGCGTTAGTGTACCGCTATGAAAGCACTTCCTGCTCGATTGACTAACATTAGCTCTGTCGGTGGACAGCTTTGTTTGTGTAAATGTTTGCTTAGCTCTAACTGAAGCATTATACACTATGATTTCCCCATCAGGCACCTAATTCCTGAAAGTACTCAGGGCCACTATGCAACGTCACTCGTGAATGATTTTACACTGTTGTATAAACTACAAATACCGGAACTAAGTGCGCAAACCAATTTATACACGTAATCAAAGATATGAAATCAGAACAGATTTTTAATCAGACCTATATCAATCAAAAAGAAATAATTAGAAACCTTAATACGAGGGTCATCCGGAAAGTAGTACCCGTTCGTGAAATAAAGACACAAAAGTAAATATTAACAAAATTATCAGTTCCTTTCCCTGTGCCGCCTTTTGTTTCTGAAGAACATCTGATACCCGGAATTCAAAGTTTGGGTATACCTGAGGGTGCACAGAGCGGTATCCGAGAATCGAACCCGGGCACTTTAGTGAGTTGTCCAACGATGTACCCCTGGATCACCTTGTGCAAGGGAAAAGTATATGCGCGGTAAATGATTCGTCAAATTTGTTCATCGTATCAGCTAAATTTCTGTCACAAATTTAAAACACGTCAATAAATGCAACACAAATCCAAGCAATGCTGACATGAATTTATGCTCGACGACAATATCATTTTTTTAAATGTTATTGCTCATGGAAAATCTTTAAAAATATTTTATTTCATATCGCTTGGTTATTTATGATAAATATCGATGATTTATTTAGAAGCATACAAAATTTCTTCGAGAATATTACTGGGAAGCTCTTTAGTCAGTAACCTTAAAATTGCCAGCACTTTTTGTGACAGTGACATCATAATATCAACATTTTAAATGACTGCATATGTTGATAGCGATACTCATTTGTAGTGCGGGTCACTATTTCTTTGAGATATCGTATCGATCCAAAATGCCTACTTACTAATTTTCATAGATGGTCCTTTATTTAAAACAATTTAAATATTCTGACTATATTTATCACATTAATTCCACCTTTTATAGTTATTTTTTCATATTTTAATTGCTTAAACATGTCACCATGTATCTATCTGATGTAATTGAAATTTTATTGGATTAACTATTTATTTTATAATTTTTTCTCCATCGAAACTTATAACAGTGTATCACTCTCAACGATAAACATTTAAAAATCGATGACGTAAATATTTTTTTGTTTTTGCAATTTCCGTGCGACATAAAATAGTTTCAACAGCCGTTATGCTAAGTTTGGTGTAGTTGACATATTTTTGTGACACCGTGACGGAATTCTTTGATCTGTTTTAGAAACTATTTCGATATATTAATAGGCAATTGAGTACGGTATACTACCACACCACCAGTTTTTTTACATATTGTTCATTTATGTCCATCAGGGGGGATCAAATAAATAATATTAAAAAGTATAAAGGCCGTCAAACGGTAACCAATAGCTTTTTAAATTTATATACGAGGGTCATCCGGAAAGTAGTACCCGTTCGTGCCGCATGAAGTGCTGACGACGCGAGTAGCCGCTGGACGAGGTCAGATAGCTTCAGTGGCTTGTCTGCCTTCTCTGAGCCAAGTTGCGTGACGCTAGCATTGCCTGTGTTGTTTCTGTGATTGTTTACAATGTTTAAAAAAATTGAGAACGCCGCCAGTTGTGAAGTGAGGGCAGTGATTAAATTCCTCAATGCAAGAAACGTTCGCCCATGTGATATTCATCGCCAATTAAAGGAGGTGTATGGAGACAATGTAATGGACGAGTCGTCTGTTCGGCGGTGGTGTCGCAACTTCAAGATGGGGAGGGGGAACACACACGACGATGAGCGTCCGGAGAGACCGTCTGTCATTACAGACCAACTGGTGAGCTCAGTTGACGAATTCGTGAGGAACGATCGGCGCGTCACAATTGATGACATCTGTGAGCATTTTCCCAATGTTTCTCGAACAATTGTTCATGAAATTGTTAAACACCATCTGCATTATGCAAAAATTTGTGCAAGATGGGTCCCTCGCGTATCTCAATGAGCTGGCGGCGAAGGACTATGCAGCAGGAATACAGAAACTTGTCACACGTTATGACAAATGCCTTAATTTGCTTGGAGATTATGTTGAGAAGTAGTTTAAAGTATCCTCTTTCAAATAAAATTTTTTATGTTTGTTAATATTTACTTTTGTGTCTTTATTTCACGAACGGGTACTACTTTCCGGATGACCCTCGTATATAATACACAGCAACACACAATATAGAAACACAAAAAAAGAAGAACACTCACACGTTATTTCTTGATATTTCGACGGAAACAATCCGTCTTCATCTGAAGATAGAATTCTTGGTTCTCTAGCCTTCTATACAACCCATCTTCTGAGCTTAGAAATCCAAGTATCTTTTTCATAATTTATTCAAGGACTCCAAAAGCCAGATGAAGGATTGCTCCAGTGTTTTCAGTTTCAGAGGAGGATCAGAGGGTGGGAGGGATGCTATGATTGATACACTATAGCATTTATCAAAGGGAGTGTTGTGTTCGGAGGCGTGTTTGGGGATAGGGAGCATGTCAATGAAGGAAGAGTTTTTGCATGAGGCTCGGTGGTTGTTGATTCTGATATTGAGGGGTGTGGTGGTTTGCCCAATATATTGCCCTATGCAATATTGCCAATATATTGAACATGCCCTATTTTCAAAACCAAAATCCCATCCCTCTCCCACCCGCTTTTTAACTCTCTCCCACCAATTCCCTCCTCTACTTGCACTTCTAGCAATGTAGTGTACCTTCTGAAGTGCCAACTGTGCCCTGCCTATTATATTGGGCAAACCACCACACCCCTCAATATCAGAATCAACAACCACCGAGCCTCATGCAAAAACTCTTCCTTCATTGACATGCTCCCTATCCCCAAACACGCCTCCGAACACAACACTCCCTTTGATAAATGCTATAGTGTATCAATCATAGCATCCCTCCCACCCTCTGATCCTCCTCTGAAACTGAAAACACTGGAGCAATCCTTCATCTGGCTTTTGGAGTCCTGGAACTGGCCAGGAATCAATATTAGGCACTAATTACCCTGTTATATTTTCATCCCCCTTCCACCCCCATCACCTTCTACATTTTCCCCACCCTTCTAACGCTGCCCCTCCAAACCCGTTCCTTCGGAATTCCCTCCCCACCTTCCCCTTCCATCCATCGCTGCAGCCCTCGTATTCCCTTCAGTTCTGTCCCTCTCCTCCTTGATAAAGGTGGCAACGACCACCGAAAATTCGAAAAATAGTGAGTCTCTTTTTTTGTGTGTTTCTGTGTTTTTGTCTGTGTCCACTAGTGCTAAGTGTTATATATATATATATATATACATATATATAATATATATATATATACAGGTATAAACACACAGATGTAGATTTTTAAACCTTAGGAACACAAAGAAAGGACACTCACATATGTAGTTTTGAAATTTCTACGGCAAGGCCGTCGTCTTCGGAATGAAAGGGTATAGGATATGATAAGATCCAATCCGGTGCAAATATTAACAATACAATAATAAAAACTTTTTCGCAACGGAATTCTTAAAAACCCGTTTTGGAGACGTCATGAAAACAAATCGTGAGGATAAAAAATACATTGTGTAATGAAAGGGAAAAGCGGTAAGCACTAAGAAGACTAGAAATATTTCAGTGTTAATCTATTATTTTACAACTAGATTTTCAAATAGTTTCCCAGCCAGAATGCTGACGGAATATAAATTTCAACGTTCATATCTCGCCGATGACACTTTAAAACTGTTCGCAAGGCACGCTGTCCTATTTGTTTTCGCGTTAGTTTTTTCCTCATACATTATCACACCATTTCTATTCCCTACTTGAGCTTTCTTGAATGAAACGCTCCCGCTCGAATTCTTTTCCATACCATCTGTCATCTGCCCCCTTCCGCCGACTCTAATCCACTTTTAACTATCTACCCCTTTCTCTCGAGCCCTTATATTTCTTTCCTCCTCCCTTTATCTTTTTTTTCTCTTTACCAAACTCCGTCCCTCCTTCCATCTCTCTCTCCATATCTTCTGTTACTTTGTCCCTCTGTTTTATTCATATTCGCCTCATGTCCTCGCTAATTTGTCGGGTATATTCCGTTTATTTACCTCTCCTTCCCTCATGTGCTTGCTCTTCTATGGCGAGGTTTTGTTTTAATTGGCCGAGCACGACCATTTTCTCAAAAATAAACGTCCGCTTTTCCTGATAACATTGTTAGTCAGTATTGTTGGGGATAGAGATTTGGAGTCTACTGACCGGAGGGCCGGAGTTCGACTCTGTGGAGAGCCTCTCTGAGTACCTGCAACTCCACCGAAGCAATATGATTTTTCGGGTACCAGATCTTCCTAGGAAACCATAACCGGCACAAAGAAAGGAACTGGCCCCCTTTCCTAACCCGAAGGTTGGTTTGGTAGATGATGGTAGGGTTCACCCAGTACTAAGCCCGACGGCGTGTGAAATTCACACATCAGGGTAGTGAGGCCAGTTCCTTTCCCTGTGCCGGTTATGGTTACCCAGGAAGATCTGGTACCCGAAAAATCACATAGCTTGAGTGTAGCTGCAGGTACTCAGAGAGGCTCTACGCTGCTGGTACTCAGAGAGGAAATATTTTTACACTTGTAATTTGCCTGTTTCCAAATTCCCCGCCTCTACTGTGTTCATCCCTATGTGTACCTATTCCTTTTCCTTATATCTATTCCCATATTAATGAATATTTGTTCGCCGTTTGGCGGGATTTCGTTTTTGAATGTGTGTGTATGCATATGTATATATATATATATATATATATATATATATATATATATATATATATATATACACATACATATACACTTACCTCTCCTTCCCTCACCTCTCCCCCGTACATGTGCTATCCGCTCTTCCCCGAGAATCGCTGTGCCAAACACTCGATCGATGATTCAATTAGGTTGAACTAAATTATAATGACAATTTTTCCTGACTAGCACATCGAAAGTAGTGTCCCAACATGCTTATAATTGTTGTGTTCATGACAACATCCACAGGAAATATCAATTGTTTGGAAATTTCGCAAGAGAAAGAGATTAAATATGCATCGTCCACGTAACATAATATGTCTGATGGACTTTCCCCTTGAATTTTGAGAAAACATCATTATAATATAAGGATTCTCTGGACTAGTGAGCGTTTAGCTACTGATAGCATACAGGTAGGGACTCAGATTCAAATCCTGTTGACGCCTCATGCCAACTCTACTCAAGATTTAGTTAATTTAATGTACAAGATATTCATGTGAAACTGCACTAGGAGGCGCAATGAAAGGCTACTGACTTAAATCCTCATCCCCAATGCGCTGCATCTGAATTTCATACGCCCCCAGGGATTAGTACCAGGTGAGAACGATCATTGCTTGTTAAATCGACATCCTGGTTGATTAAGTGCTGTGTTTGGTTGCATAATATATCTGGAAGATGAACAGTCTCGTATCCTTGATTTCCTTATTCTTACACCCGCACATTTGTGTTAGATTTTTGAGGCACTCAAAAAGAATCACTACGCTACATATGCGAGATATATCTTTTTATATATCTCGTACGATCCTGATTTACACTATGAGTGCCCAAATCCATCGGGACTGTATATAGTTTCTGTCACTGAAGTTTGATCTCTCAATGACGTCAAGAACAGTACATTAATACTCTCATGACCTACCTTCTCAGTATGAAAACAAATAGATGACAGGGAAAATTGATAAAAATATAATGGATCTCGAATGGGTATGAAAGAACTAGCGTAGAATTAAAATTAATGGAACTCTACGAATTCGGAATAGCTCCCAAGATTAACAATTGTTGGCCGCAATGTGCAATTACTCATGTATTACAGGGTAAAGGTAAAAATTGAAAATTTTTTCACGCTTACAACACGTCTTAGCCCATTTTTCTCGACCTCTCATCCAGAACCGATGTCATATTTTATCAGAAGAAACCTCATTGGAATAAATGGAACGCCATGGGGTCCAGTGAAATTTCTTCCTTGTTCCTACTTGCAAGAGACAAGGTTTAACTCGGCGCACTAATTAAAAGGAACAATACTAAAGGCAAGTCAACTTTTTTTTGCAGAAAGCGAGCCTTCTTCCGCATGGCATTCGTTGTACACGTAAAGTATTAGAATGAAAAGATTTCAACTCCAACGATGGCGACTGAATAACGAGGAAGCAGACTCAACCTGCTCGGTTTTCTTTTTTCTTTACTCTGTGTTTTAATTTTCACTCGCGTAGAGCGCCAACCTTCATCATAAATTACGTGCGTCCCACACATTCTTGGCCGTTGCTAGGAAAAAAACAACAATAATAATAATAATAAACGAGGAAGAGCACTCGAAAAGAGATTTTTTTTAACGACCGTACGGTATTTTTTTTAATGCGGGACAAAAAGAAAAAAAATACGTTTCAGAGGGTCCTCACACACTTAGAGCATGGACGAACGGAGTGTGAGGAGAGGAGGTAGAGGATGAGGAGGAATACGAAGGGGAAACTAGAGGGGAGGCACGGAGACTGGGGCTTGTGAGGGTGCGTGAGGAGGGACGGGGGAGGATGGCGAAACACGGGGAGTGTACGGGGGGATTCGGCGTGGGCAGAGCGGGTCGGGAGGGAGTGAAGGGGAGAGGGATGACTAGGCACGGGCGGGGTGGAGGGTTGCGGTCGTGGAGCACTTGCTTCGAGGGGAATAAGAGCAGAGGGGATGGAAATGGTGGGGTTGTAGAGGAGCAGCAGCGGAAGGAGGAAGAGGAGGAGGTCGCCGACGAAGAGAGAGAGAGAGAGAGAGATGGTGACGAGTTTTGGGGATGGGGTTTTCGGGGGAGTGGGAAGAAAAGGTTTTGGGAAGGGGTTGGATGGGGATGGGGGATGAATGGGTGACGGTGACCGCAAAAAAAAGAAGGGTGGGGGATTGGAAAGGGGGCAGGAGAGAGAGAGACCGGGCTTTGTCGATTGGGAGGTGGGTGAGGGGCGCGATGCTCGGCCATGTATGTGTGCGAGGTGTCGGCGGCGTCGCCCAGCATGGTACTGTGAGTTTCCCTCCCTTCCTCCCCGCGGTGGAGAGGATGGAAGAAGAGCCGGCGGCGACGATGGGGTGAAAGGGAGCGGACTGCCGTGCGAGGCACGCGCTACTGCTGAGTAACGACGGCCGCGCGGGATACGACTACATCCGGATCTACCGTGTGTGTGTGGGGAGTAGGGGTGTGGCAGGAGGTGCCAAGACACGATGGGGAGGGAGGAGAGGTCTGGGGCGAGGGTGTGAGGTTTGAAAGCAGGAGGGCAGGGGGGGGAGAGAGGAAGGCGAGTGGAAGGAAAAAAATAATAATATACCGTGGCGCGTCAAAAAAATCCTGCGCCGGGCGTGGCGCCAGTGCCACGTTATGCGGCAGCCATAGAGGGTTTTGACCCCCTCTCCCCCTTTCCAATCCCTCCTCCTCCAACTCCTCCTTTGGAAAACTCTTTCGGCGAGTCTCTTCGCTGCTCATTCATTGCTTTGGGTAATAAGTTCTGACCAACAAGTATCATGTCAAATTACGAAGATTCGGGTGATATGCATGGAATCTCTATTGTATAGGAACGAAAAGAGAATGTTCACATATACTTCCAAATAATTGATGTGTTTTTAACTGGCATCGTCTCTAATGGCTATATAAAAGTGTTAAGTATTTTGTAAATTAATATGATACGACCATTCCATAGAGAGGCTTAGTGAAACTGAGGGATAGACAGTTCACTTGCGTGTTATAATGAAAACTTCGTTGCAATTTTCCACAGTTAAAACTTTATTGCCGACCATGGTTTTGATACACTGTATCATCTTCAGGTCAAGAAGAAGACCTGAAGATGATACAGTGTATCGAAACCATGGTCGGCAATAAAGTTTTAACTGTGGAAAATTGCAACGAAGTTTTCATTATGTCTCGATTCCACAATATCACGCCTGACTCTTCACTTTTCGTGCGTGTTATAAGTTGGTTGCATTTCATAAAGTAACTAGGAATGTTTCATGAAATTACCGAGAGATCATAATCTCTTTATTTGAATTTTTCAATGGACTTATTTTGTATCGATTTAATTACATTTTAATTAGCCCTTAACGTAGTTTAGTGTGACGTCCTATGAAAACAGATGTCATCGTTCTAAAAACAATCTGTGCTGATACTCAAACTGAAATATCTCATAATAAATTATCAAAAAACGTTAAAGTATTAGTGTCCATTAATAAACGATCTACTCATCAAAGAACAATTTTTAATACACAAATTTTAAGTACTAGAAAGAGAAAAATAATAATTTTTAGTGCACGGTTACCCATACAATTTTCTAAGACTCCAAAACGTTTTCTTGGGCTTCTTTCTTCGGGGATTGTTTCACATACTTGAGGGAGAAAGAGCTTGGGGAGAATCAAGATAGGACTTGAGAAATCCTAATTTCCTTGGGAGAAATGACTATAAGTACAAAATGAAATACTGGCCAGAAAGAACTAATGAAAATATTTTCATACAATAAAAAAACAATCGTTGACAGGAACAGTCTAGCTGTAGCACTATTCGACGCCTTCCCAAACAATGTAAATATGTATTTTAAGGGAAGATGGAAAATATTTATAAAATACAGCATGGTGAAAACCTATGTTAACCAATGTGCACTGAGTGTATAATACCACCTGGAAAATTGCCTACTCGTAACAATTTCCTTTGATAATAATAATAATAACACTTAAACAAAGGTTTCCAGATTATATATCAATGATGATTATATTTCGAGGAGTAAGAAATTGTCTTACATTTTAGTTACCAACAATAATTTTTGTTTTAATCAATGAGAATGTCGTAATGACACTCCAATATCAACTAATATTCCGGATCGATAGATGTGGGATATTTAAATGGTAAGGTAATTTAGACAAATTTAAACTCGTTATTTTTCAATAACAGAGAAATGATTACGTGGGAAAACGTACCCTATAATAATTAAATAAAATGGAGGAACCTATTGTGCATTCAATAAATTTAAAAATGAAATTAAAAATATTTTTAAATGACCCTCAAGGAAATGGAAATGGTTAAATACCTCTGGATTGTTCTTTGAATCCACCCTACTGACTGCCTGCTGATTTGTGTTAAATACACCGGATCGGAATTCGCAAGTCTTCACATAATTTTCAACTGTTCTGAAACTATGCCGATAGCCAATTCCACACTCGATTGTTTGCGAACTTCTCTCTTTTAACACTTCATTTTTTTTCACATCGTGTATCTAGTCCTGGATTCCCTTGATCATTTTCCAATATTTTCAAAGTCAAAGTGGGCGGGGGCGCCGTTCTTGAAGGGGTAAATAATACTGCCATCAAGTGTTTTCCTTTACTCCCTCTGCAGACTCTGCACAACGGGACTAAAGCCTTTGTCAGAATTAATTCCGCACGGATTAACAGCCAAAAACAACTACGGTCAACGGCCAGCGGCTCGGTTCGGCGCAGCTCTCCGCTACAGATCGAGGGCTTCCAAACACAATCGAAACGGAATCGAAAATTTCTAGTGGAATCCAGACATCTTTCTTCAATGGAACTAAACCATTTGGAATTAACACCACCCAAATTCATACTTCCCAGTGGAATTTTCACTTCGCAATTAGATATTTTTGTCATTTTGAATTTGTAAAGTATAATTTGTGATCCATAACGTGTATGACGCATGCAAATTCACCTTGAAGTTGGATAAAGCGGGATGAAAAGTTTCCGCATAGATAAAGGCGTCAAGTTTTGTCCTACGAATAATCCTAGGAAACGAGCGAAACAATACGTTTTACAAACGGGTTAAATAAAAATGGAACGTAAAAAAGCCTGACTAAAATCGCGAAATACAGTTTTCAACCATTATGAACTCCCTTGACTTAATTTACGATACTTTTTTTTTCATGGCGCATGTACGCACGCCCTATAACGTATCACGTTTTTCGTACCATAACAATCCCTCCACGACGGGCAACGTTCACTGACGGAACGATTGCACTCGCTTGGAAATGTTTTTTTATTTTTTTTAAACGTCAAGGCGCTTGAGAAAACGAGACCGGACGGCGCAGGTTCTAATTTCATTCCGCACAAAATGCGACCGAAAAAGCGCAGCGCTTGGGATGAAAAAGGAGAAGAGCGTGACCCGCACGAGTCTCACACCGCACGTGTACATGAACAAAACCGACGTTTTTTTTTTAAGCTAGTCGGAAGGGGTCGCAAAGAATCGAATACATTGAAGCAACAACGACTTGCGCTACTTCCGTCTTCCCATTAGAGAACAGTCGTCATTCCTTCCATCCATCTCTACCTCATACTCTCTCCCATTTAACGTCCTTCATGCATATTTACAGAAGATTTCGGCAGAGGTTTGGCAGACCTTTCCCGTGTGAAACGTGGAGTGAAGGGGTGGCTAACCGTAGCACGAGGTACACGATCTTGTGAATTTTATGCACCGGCCGAGCATGGAGACTCTTTGACGGCGACCGCTCGCCGTCTCCCAACCTTTCTCCCACCGCTGCTCAGGGCCGACACACTGTTGGCGCCACCACCGTCGCCACATCCCCCGTACGGAGGCGACTATCCAGGAGTCCTCCCTCTCTTTAACTCTCTCCCTCCGACCACTCACCCCCACATCAACCAGCCGACACCAACATGAGATTGCAAATCACTCTATTCTTTCCTTCCCTCTCTCTCTCTTAGAAAAGCAAAACGTGGCAAAAATAATTAAGTTTATTACTTTATTTAACCATCGGAACTTTCTCCCCAGCAACTTAAGACAAACGCTAAATTAAAATCTATTTTACAAGCATATGAAGTCATCTATCTTTAAACTATTTTGTTTTGTACTATAAGGGCTCGAAATGTATGTTCATTATATGCTTGTATATATGTTATATGTTCGTTATATCTACACAGAACATCTGGGTTTTGATTATGACATGAGGGAATCAGCATGGGGCCTCAATATGCTGGTACAAGAACCGTCAAAAGAGTACGTTTCGGCCTAGGGCGGATATTGGGTAGTGCTAGAGCCTCCATCTTGGTGTCTAAACGTCCCTACACTCATTACGCATCCTGCCTTGGTAGTTTACAAACTGAGGTTCTTCTACTTTGCTCCCTGCGATCTGTGAACATCTGCACTGTAATAGAAAATCCCGTGCGTTGTCAGAGAGGGCTGTCCAGAAAGTACCATACGTTTTCAAATAAAACACTTATGAACCGAGTAACAAGAAAAAGTTTTAGCACATAAACATTTGAAAGTTTTTATTTATTATTTATAGTTTTTATTTATTTACTATTTTTCTACGTAGTTGCCAACCAAATGGAAGCATTTATCATATCGATACACAAGCCTTTCTATTTTGTCTCTGAAGATTTGTGCCGCCTTATATTTTAACCCCTTATTTACATCTGCACTTAATTCTACGAGACTGTCGAAACGCTGTGCTGCAAGCCACATCTAGCGACAGATTCGTAATAGTGTATCGATGATTTTCAAGACTGTTTTCGTTGAATTTCACCGTCAACTCATCTTTCATAATGCTAGGCCGACCACTACGGTCCTCGTCATAAACATCGGTGCGGCCATTTTTAAACTGAATGTACCACTGCCTCACTCCACCTTTACTCATTATGTCGTCTCCGTACACAAAACAAAGTTGTCCATGAATTTCGATCGGCTTCCCATAATATTAACCGTCAAAGATAGATTCAGGTAGTCGTTCTACATATCTGTGGCTGGAATCCTAATACTCCCTGCTACACGTCCTTGCGGTGACTTGTAGAGTATTGTGTAGATGCAAGCGTATTTTGCATATTTGTTTGCAAATAATTGTAATACTTTAATTCCACTTTTGCGGACAATATTCTCTCAAGTCTTCAGCAAACATCTGACTTCATTGTTTACATAAGGACCGAAGACTTAAAGGGTGGAAGGGGTGGAGTTTTAGGCCAGTTTTTCCACCTTCTCCACTTATTATTATGCTTAAAAACTTCTCTCGGATCTCCTCACTCACGCATCTCGTCACCTTCATCCTACCCCTTCTCATCGCTCTCCCACCACGCACCCAATATCGCTCCCTCCACTCGAAAAAACCTTTTTCGATCCACCCGCACCACCTTCTTCCACGTTCTGTCCCTCCGAACCCTTCAACATCAATCCCCCAGTCATCATTCATCCTTCCGCGTATCCCCTCTCCCAGTCCTCTTTCGGTCCCCTCTAAGCTACCGCTCTCCTACCTATTCCGAATTGATGCGATTCTCTTTTCTCTCCCCAGTGCTCATACATCAAGTGGCCATCATATAATTACGCCAAAAGCCTAGGTATATGTCGCGCAGTTCAGCACAAACTGAACCGTTATGTTTGTGCTGATAATTCACATTTCACTTCATTCAGTACATTTCCTCCTCTCTGAAAGTGTTGAAAAAATATAAATGAAAACTTTAGCATTATGATGTGGCTTGCTGATCAGTTGGACTGACGGCTATTTGAGGTATATGATCTAACTAGAAGGTCAAAATTTCATCTATGACCATTGGTTTAATTTCAAATTCGTTGGATTTTAATTTAAATCGAGTAAGTAGTATGATGTGACAAGCGTGACAAGCATCAGGTGCACCTGAAGATGACGTTGTACGTCGAAACCCGGGTCGTGTGTTTGTGAAATAAATCTGTGGAATTACAAAGTATTATTTTATCCGCTTAAGAATGAACCGATTCCATAAAATAACGCCTGAAACCATCGGTGATATCATTAGTTTATTTCGGCTATTCTGACGTTAAATTTCGTCTTGATTAACAATTGTGAAATGCGAAATTTTTTCCTTACGTATTCTTACAGAGAAGTTCATATTATGAATTTCCATTTGCCATGTACGGATCCAGTAAACGATTGACTCAGCATTTATAATTTTAATTGTGTGAAATGTTCATAATTATTCTTTGAATTTAGGAAACGTCCACTACGACCCATGGAAATTTTATCAAATTTTGAATTTTTTTGCTAACTGCATAGCAAAAACGAGTAGGCGAAAAGAATGTACCTCGAGTAATGTTTCGGCATACGTTTCCAAAGGATTGAGCCTTAACTTTATAGATTTGTACAGCAGGATAAAGAGTACAATGGATCACACATCTAGGAATAGATTCCTAATAAAAGTGGAAAGCCTGTCGCGACCGAAAACAGATCGGGAGCTCAGAGACCAAGAATCCGGGTCCAAATACCCAAGCGGAAAACCGCCAGCTACTGGATAATCCTAGAAGTTTCCTATGCCCTTTATCCAATGGCATGCTCCACCAAGAAATATCAAGTTAATCTTATGTGAACGAAACTTCTCGAAGTGTTCCAAGGCATTAGGTCCATGGATAACTTTCAGGCGACTCGTTCCTTTTCCCACCACATCGATCACCCTTCTTCCCTCCCCCTCGATTCCCCGCTGGCCCATGCGATTCAGGTGTGTAATAATCCTCCCCACTGATCCAAAGGGTCTCTGGTTTTGCGTCTGACCACACAAACCGTCGATACGTCCTGATGCACACACAGACTTTAAATACTATATCGGGGGAAATCGCGTTTCGAAATTTCGTTAACTGCCTGATCCCCTTTGCGTTTATTTTTTATTTTATTTTCCACCTTCAAACGCCCTCCGCTTAATCCTTTCAAGCGAGACCACCGATTTTGACTCGGGAAGGTTCATTCCCTCAACGTTTGAACGAACGTCGCGCAGAGGGATTTTCGTCTCACTGCCCGGGCTTTGCCTTCGACACGCGATTCGTCAGAGGCGTCGCCGCCGTGGGATTGAACAGGTGTGCTTGCAAAACATCTTCACTGTGTATTGCACACACGAAATTACTCTGAAACTTACTCGATATTTTCCTCTCTACGGTTCTCAACCGTAATACTCCTATTGGTCGCAGGGTATTGTGAAAATGGCCAGTGGTCATCGTATTAACTTTAAGATAATATCACGCAGGGGAAGTAGAAAAACGTCAAAGTAAGCCGATTGGTTTTGAGAAGTTTTTAAGTATTGACGATTGGAACATCTTTGCAGCAATAAATCGAAAAACATAACCAAAAATGAAAGTTTTATGTGGAATTCTAACGACTTTCCCAACACTACGTTATGTTAACCGTTATAAAAGGGTTCATCTTTGGTGTGAGAATTCAGATAAGGACAAAGAGCATCGCCCACTTTAAGACAGCTAACATATCGTTCATAAAATTGACTTATCATCCCCTACCTCTGAAAATACTCAAATGAATCGGCATTATTCCCCATCGGCTTCACGAATTTTAAGAAAAATACAATTCCCTGGTTTCCAAGCTTTCTACGCTGCAACCGAGCACCGAAATATTGGTTTTGACATCGTTAATATTGATAGAAATGAGCTCTTACGGCTAGTAATATTGAATGAATGTAAAACTCCAATATTAAACTGTTTACGGCTATTGGAGTTTTACATTCATTCAATTTGACATCGTTATTCGTGAGTGAAGGCAAGAAATCAAACCAAACTCCTACGTGAGCTGAATTAAACGGTTAATGTGGTTTATTTCACATATTATTTGCCACATCAATTCGAAAATATCCTTTTTATTCGGAGTTTTGACCAATATTCCCAATATGGCAAGCGGCTTAGAATAAGTCAGAGATGCCCTGCAGATCAAAGGGATGGAGGTGGGACTATGATCCGAATCCAAATTGCCAAATTTTCAAGAGGAGACGGACAATTGAGTAACACTGCTTTTGGGCCCCTTGGCTATTTCCCCATTCCCGTCTCGCCCTATCCCCAAAGGAGGCGTTTCATTGCGTGAGTTTAGGTTCGCCTACTGTCAACCCAAACGTTTTTATCTCTTATTCCCTCTCTCTTCTAAACCCTCTACACCCTAGGTCCCCCTCTTTCTCTCTCCCTCTCCTCACCCAGCCTTGTTTTCATTAATATTACAGCGGCGGCGTCCTCTCGACTCACGCCACACAGGGAGGCGGATCTCGCCGAGTCCATCTAGATGTAGTGGATGGGTCTCTCACGCTGCGATGCCCCCGCCGCCGTCATCCCCTTCCCTCCCCTTCCCCCCATCCCGAACCGGAACGTTTCCGAAAACTCTATAACACCTCTTTTCTTACTTTACCCTCCTCGCCCCCCCCGTCCCCATCTTTTATCTGGCGTTTTACGACGCGACTGTCTATTCCCACTCCCGTTTTCTTTTTCTTTTCTGAAAAATGGACGCAAGAGGAGAGCCCTCTAGGCAACCAGCCATTTCACCCCAATAAAGCAGCTTGTCCGTCCATCCGTCTGGACCTTTCGACCCCGTTATCCTCTCCTCTCACCCCACGCACCCCAACCCACAAACTTAAGACACACACGCACCCTATTTCCTCCCTCTATCCTTCCCTCTCTCTCTCTTACTGTCTTCCGAACCATTTTTACCCTAAAACTTCCCTCCACACAACCCCCACCCCTCCAAACTTTTTCGTCCGCACTTTTAACAGTCTGCTTCCCTCTACAAAGACCCCCTGCCTCCACCCGACCCCACACCTCCCTTCCTCCCGTCCCACACGTTCCTCCCACCACCCGCCGATATCCTTTTAGCCTGCAACACACGACACGCAAGAGAGAGACGAGGGCGGTAGAGGAAGGACCTGGCGTCCGCGCTGGAGGGAGAGTCCGCGCAAATGGCCAGTCGTCCGCACTGGAGTGGTCGTGAGGGAACGGGATAGGTTGGAAGGGTTTGGGAGACGAGTGAGGAGAGACGGAGAGGGGAGTTGGACCGGTGAAAAAAAAGGTAGGAGAGAGAACGGAAGGGTGAAGGCAGAGGATGCAGTGGGAGGAGGGTGGTGATGGGGGAGAGTTTTGGAAGGAGTAAGGGGTGGCAAAGGGGGGTGGGAAGGGAGGGGGTAGAAGAGACGCACGCGCTCCGCAGGACGTGGCGACACGGAAAGAGATTCATCGCAGCGGTAACTTGCGACCGCAGCAGAGTGTGACAGGGGGCGGCGAAAGCGCAGGGGGTAGGCCAAGAAATGAGGCAGGGAGAGCGAGTAGAAGGCGGAGAGGAGGGGGTGTCGCCGGGTGGGGAGGAGGGAGGGAGGGAGGACGTTAACCGGCGAGGTCCACGAGGGGGAAAAGAGAAAGGGCTGCGCATCGGGAAGGTTGTACCCGGAGACAACTGCTGCTCCTCCGCCACCTTTTCGAGGTAGAGCCAGAGGGAAAAGCCCACCCCATTTCCTTCACGCGTGTGTTCCGGGCGACCAATTAAACCTAGATGAGACATCAGGTGGTCGAGACCTACCGTGGAACGGGGAGGAAAAAATTACAATCCGCGAGAGAACAAAAGAACGGAGTGAGGCAGTGGTCCACAGCATTCTGTCCACTTCGTGTTCTCCCTAGAGTCCGCGCTTCAAACACGGAATGATGCGCCTCTGTTTAGCCACTATTCTGGCCATGACGTGCTTTTTATCCCTTGAAAGCACTTTCATTATGCACTTTTTTGAGTGGATCTTTCTTTTTAAAAAATAAAACAATGACCGTTCCAACTCGAGTAGCAGAACAAGTATCGCCCGAGCCGACGGAACCAATGGTCATGGGTTCCAGTCCAATCTTTTTCGAATGTTGTACTGTTTTGGACGGATATACGTAATTGACGTTCATTGTGTGAATTCTCAAACTTTAGGGGACAAAACGTAAGTCCTATTATCGCTTACTTCTCGAAGCGGATTAATTGAAGAATATGAATAAGACTTGATTATTTTCAATCACAGCCGAAGTGGCATTTAGTGATATAAATTCACATTATTAAGTGAATTTGAAACACACTGCAGGTATTTGAGATTCCTGGGGAAAAAGTTAATTAAGTTAAAGAAAATGAAAAAGTTCCGTTGAAATACACCAGATTTGTTAAAACTTGCCGCGAGAAGCAACTTATTGAGTGATGGGTCTTCCAGAGGAATTACTCGTATGTTGGAAGACACTTTGATTCACTGAGAAACAAGGCAAAACTTTTTGAAAGGTACAATACACATTATTTATCTTGTGAGACAAAAATAAATATTATGGCACCTAATTATATTGATAGTTGGACAACCGAAATAAAATAAGAGTGATGGACGTCATGGACAGGTTCAAGTGTGCTCGTCCTTCCATCGCTCTATATGCAATCATAACAAATTCGAAAACAATGGCCTGAATATATTTGATTAAAGACAAATATGTAATGATTTATTCATTTATTTAATTATGCATACAGACGTATGTACATGCATGTGTTCATATGTGCCACTGTTATTGTATATGACCTAATATATGTACATAAAAATGCAAATATGGAAAAGTTATGCGTAAATGACCGCTGTTCCACCGCCTCCCGCCATACTCCCTTGATGCAGTTTTGCGGGGCTTAGTATTGATGTCCGTTCCCTGGGATAGAGTCGAGCATGCAACCTTCCTTTAAGGAAAATAATTCTAAAGAATCAATCGGACCAACCCGACGACATTAAATTTGAAATGTTTTGACGAAGTAAAACCTAAAATATGACCTGTTTTCGCAATTAGATCCAATTAATGTAATACTAAATCATAAGGGTTATCGAACAGCTTTTCCTTCAATAAATTATTTTTTGGAGGGTAAAAATATCTTTAATGGATGAAAACTCCTCAAACAATTACTGCAGAAGTCTCCCGTCTCTTCTCTGCATTTTCTAATCAGTAATACCCAAGAGTAACCCATGCGTCCTTAGTCACTTTTGAAGTAGAGCAAAGGTAACAGAAAACCCTTTCTGAATTTGTTGCACTTAATTAAAGAAAATATTTAATGACGAGGGATTGGGTGTACGGTTGTACAAAGTGTGTTCAGAAAATAACAAAAATTTTTAAATTTCGCGGATTTAAAGAGTCCGATTGTCCAACTTTTTTCATTATGTTGGTATACATGCCCCTGTGGGTCGCGGTAGTCCAGTGGGTAGAGCGTTGGACTGCTGACCGGAGGGTCCCGGGTTCGATTCCAGTGCAAGGCACTCTGGGCACCTGCAGCTCTACCCAAGCTAAAGTGATTTTTCGGGTACCAGGTCTTCCTGGGAAACCATAACCGGCACAGGGAAAGGAACTGGCCCCCCTACCCTGATGTGTGAATTTCACACGCCGCATAGGGCTTAGTACGGGGTGATCTCTACCATCACCTACTAAACCGACCTTCCGGTTGATTACTGTGTGTTTATACATGCCTCTAATGTATGATACAATTTTGAGCTGCATTCATTGCTTACTTTGTCTGTGCAGCAGCCGCTCTAAGGATAGAAATGTTTTTATGAGACCGGCGATTTTCATTTTTTTCAAATGGATTAAAGAATTTGTATCAAATTTTGCGTCAAAAATTAAATAGAAAGTGTAAAAAAGTGTGTGAAATGTTAATAAAGGCCTATGGCGTCTTTTCTATGAGTAAAATAAGAGTTTACGGGTGGTATAAGCGTTTCCAAGATGGCCGTGGAGACGTTGAAGATGACGAAAACTCCGGACGCCCCAGCAAATCCGATGAAAACGTGGAAAAAGTGAAAGAAAGAGTTATGAATTATCTCAGAATCACAATCAGAAAAGCCGCTGGTGATGTTGGTATGCTGATTGGCTCATGCCATGAAATATTTTCGAATGTTTTGGGTGTGACACGTGTGACAGCAAAATTTATTTCAAAATTGTTGAATTTTGAACGAAAAAGCGGCGAATGGAAGTTGCTAAGGAGTCACTAAATGAAGTCAACGACGACGCAGAATTACTGAAACGTGTTATAACAGGTGACGAAACATGGGTTTATGGATATGACGTTGACGTTAAGGCTTGATACGAATTCTTTGATTCATTTTTTTTAACAAACGAAAATCACCGAGCCCATAAAAACACGTCTAACCTTAGCAGCCGCCACAGACAAAGTAAACAATGCATTTTGCCGAAAATTTTATCATACCTTAAGGGAATGTATGCTAATATAATATAAAAAATTCACAATCGGACTCTTCAAACCCGCGAAATTTAAAAATTCCCGTAAATTTTCTAAACACACCTCGTGCATCATTGAATGACCGTTACGATACTTAAGTACCAGCTGAAAATTTCTGGAAGCATAAAGGTATCGCACAGAGTGTCACGGTACTTGAAAATACATATATTTTTACCATTAAAAAAAATAACGACGAGGTCTGTGGCATGATGTGCTCTGACGCCGCTTCAAAAACTGCCATGTCGCAGGCATTTCGGATTGATTGCCTCTACCGCAGCTCATCGAGTTTATCCTCGGCTCAATGGCAATTTTGGAAGGTAGCTGAGAGAATAGCGTTGCTCGCTATGAATGAATAACGGAATACGCTGATTTATCCGATAGATATTCTATGAAAGGCCTTTAGCGCAATACCCTCATTGGTGATTAAAGTATCGGAAGGGAGATGATAAAATGGCAAAGAAAAACGTGAAAGAAGCAATAGTTATGCTATCCAGGAATTAAACTTGTAGGTAGCACACTTTATAAAACCAGGAAAAGACTGACCCCCCACACTTTCATATTCGGATCTGCTTCAAAGAATCAAGGTTTTCTTCGACGGATTTTAGGGAAGTGTAATGTAAAAGAAAGAGAGAGTTTTGTTTTAGTTGAGTTAAGTTTCAAAATACGCTCCTAGTATTTGGAATAAATGGAAGAAAACGTTTATTTAAGTATCAGTAAAGTTTAAGAGAAAATCCTCTGTATGTTGGTTAAGACTGCTATAAGGAGCGAGTTGAGCGCCGCGAGTATGCTTAAGGGATTATGTTGGATGCCTCCTATTTCTTGAAGATATTAGGCAAGACTTACTAGAAAGAATTTTAAAAAGGTACAGAACACCCTCATATTCTTGCGACAGGACGGTAATTATTACCACACGGAAATTGCAGTGGTAAATTCGACCACCTGTATTAAATAAGAGACATGGACATATTCAAGTACTCGTTCTTCCCTCTTATGATTTGGAATCCTTACAAAATTAAATCCAAATGCACAAAAAATTTAATAAAATTGCATACTAGAATTGGATGACTTGGTCAAGCACAAAAAATATAGCGTTACACGCATACAGGTATTTATGTACACAGGAGTTGTGCATATATGCGCCAACATATATTTTTAAGTGAATATATAAACTAATAAATATGAAAAAATAATTCGTAATTTTTACACGGATTTATTTGGAACTTACAACGTGTTTCAGTTTATCGAACCATCTTCAGGTACAAGATGGTTCGATGATTCAGGAAAGAAATGGTTCGATGAACTGAAACACGCTGTACGTTACAAATAAATCTGTGGAAAAGTGCACATTGTGTTTCTCGCAGTGACGAACTTCCACTACATTTCGCCTGAATCTGTTGAATATAATAACTATGCATGTATGACTGGCATCTTTACAGCCCCCAACACACGTCCTTGATGTGGTGGCTTTCCGGGTATCATGTAAATGTTGACATACTCAACCCGGTCTGGGGCACATACAAAATGCCCTAACCAAATATTTTCTAATGATTGAGCATGTATTAATGTAACTCAATAAGAACAGGAAGCTAATTGCTTGGTTCACTAGAAAAACAATGGCAATACTTTTTCGGGCAACCTATAAATTCGCTGCCTTTAGAAATTCATTTATAAATTCGAAAAAACGATAGGGAAATCCGGAAAATCCATCATTCCGGAAAATTCCATCTTTGTTTATTAACCAAGATGTCCATAAAACTTAGAGATTTACTCTTTAGCATAGGTAGAATTTTCTCTGTGGATTTGTGTATTTTCCGATATATTTCTGTTTTTTTTTTAATTAAATTACACCAAAACAGCATTTTTTCACGTTACCCTGGGAATTCTCAAACGTTTTATTCTTCGCCCATGCTAAAACACCCTAGTAAAATCAAAGATGTAAGGTGATTCAATTGACTGAGAGTTTTTATGCTTGAGGGTGTATATTTACACAATTAACAAAATTTAACAAGAAAATTGTATTTGACAAGGAAAATAAGCATGGGACCAGCATTTTTATGCAATTAAAAACTATGTAACCCACTCACTCTGATTTGGAGGATAAATCCCTCTGGGATGTGTAAGCTTCCTTTCCTCACACTCACCCTATGTCAATCAAACTTGCATTGGTATTCGCAATATGATTCTCTTGAGTGAGCAGCATCGAAAGAGGTGAATTCGTGAATTTTTCGATCGACGGTACAGCAATAAATATCCCAAAGGATTTGAAAAAAAAGAAGGAATAAAACAGCAATACGAATTCCGATTTTTCTCTATGAAAAAGCTGATTTAAACTTTTATATACTACCAATACCTCTTAATCTGAGTCAAGAGCATGTGGCGAAGGGTGTTTTAGGAGCCATTCATTCAAGTGGAAATACGAATTCCTGCATTATTCATATGAACATATAGTTTCTCTAATGGAAGAGCAACGTCTAGACAAATAAAAAATGAGAATGAACATAATGCAATGGTGTACTTGACTAAATTTGACTTTTTGTCTTTAAATACAGTTATTCGAATGTTTGGCATCGATCGAGAGAAAATCGAACCCTCTAAAATGTCGGTAGTAATGCACATCTCGTGTGTAATTTTATCCTCGTGGTCTACCAATAAAATTTGGGATCAGAAATAATTCGTTCTAACGTCGTAAGAACATTCGGGTGCCCCGCCCATTTTCAAAGGTCCTCGCCTTGCCTGCTCTCTTCGCGACCCTAGGGGCTCCCAACCTAAACCCTCCAACACATCCGTCATCTCAGATAACTGCCGCGTATTCCAGGCGTGGTCTAAATACAGTGGAGTAGCACACCTCTCTTAATATTTTCAGTACATTTTCCTACGACCCCTCTGATGAAACCTACCTTCTTTTAAGGCTGACCCACTTGCTCTTATGATAGTCGTGCTTCATCAAAGATTTGCTCTCAGAGTAACACTCAGGAATGTCATTTTCTGATATTTTAAAAATTTTATCACTTATTTTTTAAATGTACATCTTGTTCCGGGTATTTTTTATTCCACGGCTAAAGTGCTATATATTTATAATATTTATATAATTCTAACATCCACACCTTACATCACTTCGATGCCTGGTCTAAATATCTAGAGAGTAGCACAAATACTCCCGGTACCTTACTATCTCTATATCTTCTTTGTCAATAAATCACTGTGTTGTCTGCAAATAAACTGTGGTTGATGCTAACTCGGCAACTTAGGTCGTTAATGCATATCAAAGATATGTAAAACTCTTGGTGTTACGCTTGCCTCTCATGAACTCAAAAACAACAGGAAACTTTCTCTATGCTCATTAGACTTCATGAGCAATATCCCATGACCAGGTAGCGCGGCCTACTTGCCGATTTCCTGTTAGCACCGGCAAACAAAGCTTCTCGCGTGCTCAGCGTTTTGAATAATCAGGCAAAATATGCATAATAGGTGCCTCCATGCATAACATTAACCATCATTATTTTCATGTTTAATGAGCATTACCCTAGTTTTCCCAATGATACCAAATTTCCACAGGTGAATATTGGATCCTAGTTAAACGGAACGCTTTCGCACTGAAATAATTTCTCGAATGAGGCTTTTACAGTGAGTGCGATGTCTTCTTAATCCCTCGATTATTACGATGTTTGGTGAAAAAACAAAATTTCTCCTGGTGAATCGGTTGAATGATGGCAAAAGTACGTATACGAACAACGGTAAATACTGATTCGGGAGGCTTATTTCAGTTATTATAATATAAATTACAGTAAAAGAGCATGATTTAGTTAATGAATACAAGGAGTTCTAACTTGAAAGGCTGAATGAGTGGACATTATTTTCACTGTTTACCTTTTTTTCTGAGAATATCCCAACTACAATATACTTCGTGGTGGTTTGTATTATTCAACATGTTTGTATTTCCAAGGTGGAAGTCTTTAAATGCTTATGGTACATGCGCTAAGCCTGTAAGTAACCACAGATGTGTGATTCTTAGCCCGTATCATTCCAAGGGACACAGAATAAGCGAGGTGCGTCTCAGCTTTGAACTTGCTCTGCCGATTCCCTGAACGGTTGACTTATTTATTATATTTTTTCAGGTGAGTGGGGGCTGATTAATTAAAAATCTTTACATAGCAAGGGCGTATCGGATAAATTTGGTGACGATTAACAATGAAGTAGTCATTAATCAAACATGAACGTATATATGAAGCTGTAGCATTTTAAAAAGATAATTGGATTTGGTTGGAGTTGAAATAAGAGTCACTTCCTTTCGCCATCACTTTCAACGCCCATCGATGTGATACCCAATAATCAAAAAAATGGATTGAATGCCATACTGCCTGAAAAAATATTTAATATGACAAAACTTTAAAAAATGACTAGCGGAGAAAGAGGTCTCGTCTCAAAGAACAAATTAACAGCTAAAATTTTCCATATAGAACTTTCGAAATAGAACGGGCGCTTGTAGGATGAGCAAATAATAATAATAATTGGGCCCGTTCGAGCAGGATCGGGCAATTTATTGTTTCAATTTCAGTTTGTTTTTTTTGGGGTGCCTTATGTTTAAACCCCCAATACAATTTCGTTAATTTTACAAAATACAAAATATGAGTTAAATGCCATTCCTTTCCGTTACTCTCACCGTTCTTACTTTATCTTTTGTTGATAAATCTTTCCAATATTTTCCTAATTGGTTCCTCATGTAGGTATTGCCCAATTTGTTGGACGTTATGCAAATATCCAAGGATAGAGTCCAGTTCGCGTATTTCCTCGGCATAAATTGGGCAATAAAGGACTCTGTGTATTGCCGTGTCCTCCTCCATCATGCATTCAGACGTCCCCTCCTTTTTTTCCCTATTTTCTTGAGGTATGATCTAAACTCCCCGTGGCCCGTTAAAATTTGCGTAATACCGTTGTAAGTTTTAAAGTTGATCTTCATTCTTTCCTTCACGCTAGGTAAAAATTGTCTGGCTGTTTTACCCTTTTCTAATGTTTCCCATTCCCGTTCCCACATATCCAGGAAATACGCTCTTATAAAATTCCTGTTCCTGCTCCATTTCTCAGTTGGAGACAAAGCTACATCTCCCAGAGTAGCCTCTTCCATCTGCTTCATCCGTACCTTGATTCTTCGTTCCTCTATTGAGAACGTTATCGGCTGTATCCCAGTTATTATTTGTAGAGCTTCATTACAGACCGTATTTTAGCACCCGGATATTGCAATTAGGCAAGATCTTTGGGCCTCTTCCAGTTTTCTCCGGATTCTGCTGTAATTGAGCCTCTCTCCCCACACCTCACAGCCGTATGCCAATATTGGGATGGTGACTCCGTTGTATATAGTTCTTAAGCTATTAGTGGTGATGCCAAATCGGTTTCTGCACAGCCTTCTTAAGCAGTTAAATATTTGTGTAGGTTGAGCAGTACACTCTTGATAATGTGCCACAGTACAAGAAGCAAGACGAGGCGACCACTCACATACAAATAAAGAGTAAAGAAAATCACGAGGCCAAACACAAATGCTGTGTGTAATGATTATTTACTGACGCAGAGAGAATTTAGAATTTAGAACCATTTTTTTAAGATCTATCATTCTAGCCATCTGCTAATTCAATACTCTCAGGGGGACTGAAAACACAAACTGTTTGGAAAAATCTAATAGAAACTCTGGTTCCGTTTCGATGTGTAGCTAGAACTGAGATAGAAGTCAAAATGATATTTGGTAAACGAGAGTAAGAAAAATAATCAAAGGAAATAGCTTTCGCATCACACCCAAAAATATTACTCTTGGCACTGAGTAGACGAATAAAAATGAAAAATGAGAAATTGAGTAGAAGTAGAAGAGAAAAGGCATAATTGAATACTACAAAAGAGAAGAAACAGGTGTTTAGGGCAGTAGCCATTAGGGACAATGAATTGGCGAGGGGAATGAGGGATGGAGACAAGAGCATGAGATGGACCAAGGAATAAACACCAAGGAAAATTAAGATGCATGTTGGGCGGGGGGGGGGGAAGAGCTACAAGTTACCTTAGTACCCACACGTGGGAAGGATAGGAATATTTTAATCGCAATAAATTAATATAAATAATCAATTAGATTATTTTGAGGCCTTACCATGCTATATGTATCTAAGAATCAATACGTTATTTTGTTCAAAATTTTAAGGACCCAATGCTACGTTCATAGGTTTAGGTACTTTCATTTTTACGGCGATTACCTCATAATTTTATTTAGCCTAATGAAAAAATTTTGTAATGATTATGGAGCCACTAAGTGATTCAGTAGTATATATATTTGTTTGTTTCGACTTGCAGGGTCTTGATCACGACTTTGTAAGTTGAAACCTGGGTCTCGGATGTTGCAACAGTTGTGGTGAGGAGATTGTTTTCTTTTCCGGTTTTGTGTCAATTACACCTTCTCCCTCTCCCTCCTTCCCTATCTCCGCTCCCCTCTAGCCTCTCCTCTCCCTTTCCTCTCCCCAACCATTCCTCTCACCCCACCTCCGCCTCCCGTTCTCCCCTTCCCCTGGCCCCCTTCCCTTTCTCTCGCACCCCTCACCTCTACTATTCCAGCAGTCATTACTTCTCTATCTTCCGATGAAGACGGAGTAGAATTCCGTCGAAATTATCAAGAAATAACGCATGAGTGTTCCTTTTTTTGTGTTTCTATAATGTATATATATGCTTTCGTAGACGTAACACAGAAGTGCCGAATGGTACAATACACAGTAACACACAAAATAGAAACACAAAAAAAGAAGAACACTAACATGTTATTTCTTGATATTTCGACGGAAACACTCCGTCTTCATCTGAAGATATAGAAGTAATGGACACACACACACACACAAACACACATATATGTGTGTGTGTGTGTGTTTTCTTTCTTTGTGTGAGTGAAATAAAACGTCAGAATGTCTTGTAGTTATACGAATAAATATGTCTCAGTATATACCAAAATGGATTTGTTCTTATAACCAAATGAAGACAAATTTCAAGGAAACCTTAAACTGAGGAAACCCGAGATTAAGCGCACTATTGAATCGGCCTCGTAAATAAAATAGAACATGCCTGCTGTCGTGCGTGTGTCTAAGGGTGATGTGGTGAAAAAAATGGATTGACAAGACTGGAAAAAAATCAGAAGGGTACTTTCAGGAAAAACGGATATTCAAACACCTCTCTCCCTCCCTCTCCGCCCACCTCCCTCACCTGTCCCTTCCAAACCCACCGGTATCCCGGCAAACTCGCTCTTCGCACGCATCACTTTGCCGTTATTAAACGAGATAACACGGATCTTTATTTGAATATTCGGGCGGCCGGAGGGGGCAAAAAAGAAAATAGGAGGCGTGGAAACGTGAGGATTGGTGAGAGGGACAGAGAGTGGGAGGGAAGAGGATGGGAGGAGGGGTTTTTTTTTGGAGAAAGAGGAGGAAGTTGAAGTGGAGGAGGAGGAGAAAGAGTGAGAGAGAGAGAGGAGGTAAAGATGGCGGCAGCGTATGTTGTCCACGTCGGGCGTCCGGATGGACGGGACACGACGGCATCGCATGGTTTTTGGGGTTTTGACGGCCGACATCCCCGGGAGAATTTCCGCTCAAAGTAACGGGATAGTGAGGCGGAGGGATGAGGAACCGTGGGAGAAAGGCAAGGCGAGGAAGGGATGAAATGAAAGGATTAATCAGCGGCCGGGATGGAGGGTGAGAGGGTTAAAACGGGGGGTGGGGAGAGAGGGAGAGAGAGAGAGAGACGGATGTGTGGACCAGCGGGACGAGTGGAAATGAGACCGACACAGGGAAAAGATGAGCGTAAGGGAGAACGAAATAAATGGGAAGGAAGGAAAAGAAGTGGAATCAGTGGAATGAAGGAGGAAATGGAAGTAGGGAAAAGAGAGAGATCGACTCAAATGAGAATTTCTGTTCACTTCCAGGCTAAAAAAAAAAGTTTCATTTCCCCGCGGTGAAACCTACCTGGGGAGTATTTTTTCCATTTCCACAGCAATGCTAACGGAGTGAACAGCAATGAAAGTCAAAAGTTGCACAGTATGTACGACACCGTCATCTTTTTGCAGTATTTACTTCAAAGAGAATTTATCCATCGTAGCTACGAAGGTGCAATGTATACTGTAGGTTGTTTCATAGTGTCAAAAAGATTTTTATGGCGTAAAAAACTATTGTTTTTTTCCCCACGAGTCCTCGCATAAAATCTCCATTTAGTGTGATCAGCATCACTTAAGAAATCCATTTCCGACATTTATTACGATAGGCGATTAAAACGTAAAATCTGACATTTGACTTTTCCCAAGCGATTTATCCGACAGGTTGACGAACGAACAAAATCCAATACTCTTAATACACCAGACGCTATATCACGGCAAGGTGAGACAATATTCAACTTCAAAGTACGTGATGATTCAATTAAAATATCGATTACGGTAACCCTGATGACGTTTTCATGTAGGCATTGAACTGAATTTATATCGCATGATTGTTATTTCAAAGCAATTGGTTAATTAGAGCAACGATATGTAATTAACTGGTACTGTTTTGTGATGAAAAACAAAAGAGAGAGTTGGAATTCCGGGTGAAATTCAAATCATAATTATCATAATCAGCCATCCAGTAATTCCATCCTCGAAATTCACTAACGACGCACATTCTCTTTTTAAGAACGAGACATTACTTCAGAGAATACAGATGATTTCCGGGGCTTGGGACGCTGATAGATAAAACAAAAAACGGAAGCATGCGGGAGACATGATGAAGGATAAGGACACGGTGGCGAAGGAAGAAAGATTGCTCAAGGAACTAAGAGCGGACCACGACGAAAAAAAAACACATTCTTATTTCACCCAAATATAGAGATAGCGCCTTCCCTTTCAATAAACCCTCGTGGGTGGGGTGCGGCGGCGCATTGTATTTACTCAAGCTTATATCAATAGCTGAAAAAATGCTGAGGATGAGCAACGCTTGGAGAATGAGAGAAGAAGCAGATGAAAACAAGGAGAGATTTAGAGGGAAAGGTAAAAGGAAGGGTGGGGTGGAGGGTGTGTGTGTGAAGGGACAAGCGGTGGGCTGGCCGAGAGGTGAACGAGGAGACCTGGCGAGGAGGAATAAAAAAAAAGACTGATGCGGGGGGAGGGAGAGAGTGAGGACCGAGGGAAAAAGGAAGTTGCACGGATGAGGAGATGTAGGAGGAGGGGAAAAAACGCGCTGAGGGAAGAAACTCAAAGAGGAAGCCGGGAAGAAATGCAGAGGGTGGGAACGAAGAGGAAATAGAGTGGAGAGGAGAGCGGGAAGCAAGCGGGAGAAAGAGACCGGAAGTAGAGGAAGGAACTGCGGAGGCGAGAAAAGATACGGTAGAGGAAGTGGCGGGCGAAGAATGGACGACGTGAAGGCCGCGGCGGGGGGATGGGGGTGGTGTTGGCGGGGGTGGGAAGGGGAGTTGGCGGCTGCGGCTGTGGCGGCCGGGGGCGGGAAGGGTGGAGAAGAGTGAGGAAAACGAGTATCGGACCCTGGTGATGGGGTGGGGTTTGGGGAAATCCTTCGCTCCCGCTTTGGGGGCCGCTAAAGGGCCCCCAAAGATTAATGGGTGGGTGGGCAGGGGGGGGGGAGAGGATCACGGCCATCCCCTTCCTCATAACCGCCCTCAATGCGGTGCCCTATCTCTCTCTCTCTCTCTCACACACCCAACTCCGAAGTGGGAAGTGGAGACGGGGGGGGGGAGAGTGGAGCACCCTGCCCCCCTGCCCCACAATGAGGGAGGGAGGGCGAATGCCCCCCTTGGGCGCCCTCGACTACTACAGTCGGCGGTGGGCGACGGTTTTGCACGCCGCCGGCGAACACGACGGTCGCGGAATCAGATCCCGTTGTAATGCACGGGCGCCCAGTCGATGATTCATAGTGATTGGTATTGCGGGCCACGAAATTAGCTTGCCTCGCAGACCTCACAAATATCCGAGCTCAAAATAACTTCCGCGAAATGTGGTGTTTTAACGACTCAGGTTTTCTCATAATGGACTCGTCGACCGCGGTGGAGTCGCCATTTTTTCCACGTCCACGACAACGGACCGCTACCTTCCCGGTTTATTTTTTTTAAATATTTTTTCAAGCTGTACATATGATTCCAATAGATCTACGTATTCCAGTTCGTATGTAAAGTGTATTTAAGCCTTTTAATAAGTTAATGAGTCCTGCTTTCCCATGAATTGATAATGACGTTTGAGTAATCTTGAGGGGTCTGGGATCTATATTGGGACGAATTACTTCAGGAATCTCGGGATATCGTAAATCCTTCCTGCATTTGTTGCAGGTCGTGAGTACTTCGTGGATAAATTACAGAGTATGAAAAAATGTAAATTTTTTCAACGTTTGCCTTGGAAAATTTTGTCAATAAAATGCCCAAATCAACGCCCTTGATTTATTATTCAAATAATTATACCAAAAATGATTTTTTCGTTAATAATTACAATTATATTTAATGGTTATAATTTTACTAATTCCGAATAGAAGTAAATTTTGTAGAGTATCAATAAATCTACTCACGCAATTTGGCTGTTAATTATTTAGCTTAATTTAAAATTCGGAATCTTGAAAATTTGTATATCATGCACACATTTTTAAAGATCTATAAAATATTTGACTCTTTGAATTGAAACCGAGTAAAAATAACCGATCGATCACTGAAAGGATCCCTTAGCTTCACTCAAACTCCTGTACACCACTGTAAATTTATACTGATAAACGCTGTTACAGTTCCACTAAAGACAAAGACTAATACAAAAAAACTAAAAGTATTACCGCCTTTTGGTTGGGCAATTAAATAGCGTCCCATTTCTTCAAATGCACAGGACACCGAATGTCAAGTTCAAAAATTAATTCTCTCTTTTATAAAATTGGCAACAAATAATGCTTCTGCTCCGCAAGAAGAAAATAATCTCAGCGGTTGTTTGTTGCAAACCCAAACCTATTAATGAATTTACCCATCAGCAAAATATTACTCCATGTTTATCTACACGCATTTGCTAAAAATAAAAAATACGGGGGCGTTTCATCAGAACCGGTATTACATTTTAGCTCGCGTTTGTTTCAAAATAATTCTGTACGTACCATTATTACGACTGGGTAAGACACCATCAGAGCTTTTAAGTTCTGTCCGCGAAATACACTTTTACTGATGGAGTACTGAATACATATTGAATGTGCAAAAATGATGCATATTCTAAGATAAAGAATTTGTTCATATTGACTATAGCACTTGGTTAATCAAAAAATATGTATATTAAGAGTTCTACATCTAAGATGAAAACTTCCTCGCAATGCGCGTTGAATTACAAATAATTATGGATATAAACGTTAACACCACGTAAAGACATGAAAATTTCACTCAGTAGTCACAAACAAAATCAGCACGTTGAAGTGGATTTAAAATTTTCATAAATTAAATCTAAAAAGTAATCGAGAAATATAGATTATATAAGGCTATTACAGGTAATGACAATTTTGACGCCCTATGCCACGGAACATTCCTAAAAGTATGGACCGAAATTTTTGAAACGTTATTTATTAAATGAATCCTATTATATCAAATTTACTGAAAAGAATACCGAGACATGTCGGTATGATTTCATTTTTGGGAGATCCTCACGCATCAAATGGGATAAATGACCATGAAAATTGATTTTGCGATAGCTATAGTCTATTTCCATTTTCAATTAGGCCCAAGGAACCGATACTGAGACACGTTCTCATAACTAGCGATCAGTTAGTTAGTTATTAATGGAGAAAGCTGCGTTTCATCGCTGACGCTATATTCTTTTTTGGAAGAGAATTCCTGACGCGACGCGACTGCTAATGAAACCGGTATCCTTTAAGACTCTCTTCTCCCATCTCCAAAAAAAATAAGAAAAAGGATTTGTTGGAGAAGACGGTATCGCCTAAGGTACTGTGAAATTGGTTCCGTCTGGAAGGAAGTAGGTACATAGGCGTAGAAAGGGTTTCTTTTTGCCACCTTATTCTTTCACGCCCCGTGACTCCACACACACCACCCCCCCCCCTCATTTTCATGTCCCCTCTCCAACATACTCCTTATTTTGTTGCTTCCTTCACCCCTTCCCTTACATCCCCTCTGGTTTCCTTACCTCTCCATCATCAATACTTCGATTGAACCCGTGGAATGCGTGCGCATGTGTCTCCGTGTGAGTGCGTGCGTCTGCGTGTGTGCCTGTAGTCGTGCGTGCGTGCGTGTGTGGTTGGGATCGAGGGAATTCGACGGTGGCCGCTTGGGAATCGTGTTATTCTGGTCACACACTTGCTACCTTCGCATGAGTTGGTGGGGGCTGCTGGTGGAACAGATGGGGAGGAGGACTGAGAATTGGGGGCAGAAGGGAAAGAGGGAGAGAGAGAGCGGGGAGGAAAGAGAGGAGAGAGAAAGAGAGGAGAGAGAAAGAAAGGAGAGAGAAAGAGCGATGAGGGAGGGAGGGAGAGGGTGGTGGAAAAGGGGGATGGGGATGGAAGTAACGGACGGAAAGAGACATATGATATTCTTTCCTTTTCTAATATAAAGACGTGAAAGAAGAGGGGATGATGCACATCCTCCCACTCTAGTCGCCGTGACAGAGAGAAATTCAGGGAGGCAAAGGGGGAAAGGGAAAAAAATGCGAATCCATAAATTACGATATTTTTGAGGGAGACGGCGGCGCTCCCTCCCTCGAGGAGAAGGTGAGATGCGCAGGCGAAGAGCCCTCTAATAAAGCGCGAATAATATTTGGCGGGAGAACGGGAGGAAAAGGGGGAGAAGAGGGGGGGGAAGCGAAGAGTGATCACCCACCCGCCTCATCCTCCTTCCTCCCTTCCCCCCCCGCAAACCGAGTTGTTGCTCTCCGACAAACGAGACCGAGTTCCATCACTTGCGAAAGCTAGATGTTCAATAAATGGTGCCTCACGGGCGTAAACTCTTCGCGGAAACTGTTTGCCGCGGAATTTCCTGCATAAACCAAATTGTCTTCTCCATACCGTCACCGTGGCAACATGTGGGGCATTACGGAGATGAAGATGTAGCAACAGAATGACACCCGAACACGGCCCAGTTCCCTTATTTCTCTCGTAGCACTTTCAGGAACACTTTCCAATCCAACGGAGCGATAATGATGCAGCTATACGACACCAGCATTGTGCACAGTAATCACTCTCAATTATTATCGTAGTGAAATATGGTAGGAATCTTATAAAACCTAACAAAAAGGATACAGGTAACAAAATATAATTAATTAGAGGAGGGAATGGGTAAATATGAACGACGTGCCCCTGCTTGGAAAATTAAATGGATCTTTCTTTTATGATTAGCGCTCAAATTGCGCACTGACTTCAATTGGAGACGGACTACATAATGAACCAACAATCATAATAAGAATGATTCCTTTTAAATCAAAATTAGCTTAAGGTGCTGTCGGTATTTTCTCTATTCATCATTAGTTTTCGCTGGCAATATATTTTATTAAACTTCAGGTACAATGGTCACGAGTATTAATCTGTTCCTAAATATATAGTATGTATGTATATATAAATATATATATATAATATATATAGTATATATACTGTATGTAGTATACATGCTTTATGTAGTATAAACATATAGTATGTGTGTATAGTATACATCTAAATAATTTGTGTCGTGGTAGTCCAGGGGGTTTGGCGTTGGACTACTGCCCGAGATGTCCCGGGTTCGATTCCCGGGCAAGTCTCTGGGCACCTTCAGCTCCACCTAAGCTATGTCTCTTCGGGTACTAGATCTTCCTGGGAAACCATAACCGGCACAGGGAGAGGAACTAGCCCCCCTACCCTGATGTGCGAATTTCACAAGCCGTCGGGCTAAGTACTGGGTGAACTCTGCCATCACCTACCAAACCGACCTTCGGGTTGATTGCGGTGTTTATAATTTTTTAAAGAGTATATATATATATATATATATATATATATATATATATATATATATATGTATTCTATATTCACATACTATATATAGTATGTGTATATATATATATATGTATTCTATATTCACATACTATATATAGTATGTGTATATATATATATACATTTTTATATATATGTGGATAAACAGATAAATACAGGCATAGTACACACACATAGGTGAAATCCAAAGGAGGCAGGAAATATGGATACAGAATACAGAGCCTCTTGTTTGTCCATGGGATATTGAAGTCAGTGATAGAGAGGGGCACATTAGGTAGACAGGTAAGGTATAGAAATAGGATATGTACGTTGAACAGCATGGAGGGAGGATGGAAGTATATGGTATTGGAGAGGATGTCATTTTATTGTCGGATGTTGTTGTGTTGTTAGGAGGGGCGAGGAAATTTATCGTTTTACCGTTGAAAAGGCTGTGCATCCAAAGCCTTCATCAATACAAAAACACAAAACAAAAAAGAAACTCACTAGGTTTCGAATTTTCGTTATTCCAAGCCACCTTTCTCAAGGAGGAGGTCTGTGTCCACTACTGCTAACTTATATATATAAAAGTATATATAAATAAATTCGCACAATTGCAGAAAACACGTAAACACAATCCAATTTAGGAATTAATTATTGTCTGCATTGCTGCTTTGTGGTGTTGAGAAACGAGGGAGCTAGCGCCCAGAGAATACAGAGTTAAACTAGAATGAAAGGAGTAAGAGGGGTAGTAGACACGAAGAAGAAATGACAGTCGAAATATTTTCTTTTTATCGTCGGCCGCCGATGTTTTTATTGGAAAAAATATATTTCTACTGATAAAACGTATTTTAAAATTTACACGAAGGCATAAAACATAGGCAGGATGAGGGCACGAGATACAGAAAAAATGACGAGCGATTTGGTTTTCTTAAATATATCGCCAGCAATATGACTTTCAACCGGCTATTTTTCTTTCGAACGAAAAATTGTCCTCTTTCATCGAAATATTAGAAAGAAGACAATTGTGTCCTTCTTTCAATACCGTAGGTGAGCACGCATTCGGCACATAACTGTGTATGTACATGTATGCATGTGTGCGAGTGTGTGTGAGTTTCCGCCCTCATTTAACTCCTTGCAAAATTGAAAAAGTCATATTTATATCAATACACATGTAATATTTCTGTATTATTTGATTATCAAAGCATGAAATTCATTAGACAATGTATAAACAAAGAAAGAACAACCCAAAACATAGTGAGATATCGCAGAGAATTAAGAATAAAGAATCTGAGGACATAAGAGGTGATTATGATGAAAGTATCCAACTTAAGTTTGGGAAACGAATAAAGATCAAAACGGCATATATGAAGTCCATTAAATTCTACCAATGACCCGGTTTTACAGATAATTGTTCTCAAAATACAGAGCTGACTGAGCTGAAACTGACAACAAATACAGAGAACACTTGGAATTATTTCTTAAATATTTTACGCAAAGGAATAAAGACGTACATCCAGTCCAAACTCAAATGCGACAGTAAGGAACCTAGATGGTACAACGGGGAAGTCAGATCGGCATTAAGAAGGCAAAGAAAGCTACAGTCAAATTTCAAAAAGAGTTTAAAAAGTGACGATATAAGTTTTGTGAATACAACCAAACAGCTACTAAAAGAATGTCGTAGTAAGACGAAAAGTATTATGCGCACAGCACTACACTCTTTTAAATCTAAAATGCTAAGCGAATATCTTGAGGAAAATCCAAAGTCATTCTGGTCCTATGTTAGGGAAATACAGGGTAAACGTCCCACTGTTCACTCTTTGAAGACGGAAAATGGAGAAATCATTACAGATAGCGTGAAAAAGGCAAATATTTTAAACCATTTTTTCCAGAGCGTCTACAACAAAAACACAAACGCACCAAACGATCCTCCACACCCACCCGGGGAACACATGAGCGATCTTACACTGACCAAGCAGGGAATAGTACATCTGCTCCGTAGTATCAAAGCACACAAGGCACCTGGTCCGGAAGAAATACCTGCTAGAATATTAAAGGAATTAGCTGACGACATTGCCCCATTTTTACATATTGTTTTTCTAAAATCGATAGAAGAAGGCTCAGTGCCTCGCGACTGGAAGCTAGCCCATATAACTCCCATCTATAAAGGCGGCGATAGGGATAAACCAACCAATTACCGACCCATTTCTTTAACATCGATCTCTTGTAAAATATTGGAACACGTTATTGTCACTAACATTATGAAATTTCTTGATAGTAGGAAAATACTAATCCACAACCAGCACGGATTTAGGAAAAGCAGATCTTGCGAAACACAACTTGGTCTCTTCATTCACGATATACTTAGATCGGGAGAAAACAACACCCAAGTTGATGCAGTATTCCTGGATTTCAAAAAAGCCTTCGACAAAGTCCCACACAATAAATTGTTACACAAACTTAAATACTATGGGATCAATGAGAAAATAATTAATTGGATTAGGGACTTCTTGTCAAACCGCAAACAAATAGTAGTCATAGATGGGTTGTGCTCAACGGAGAGATATGTTACTTCGGGCGTCCCCCAGGGAAGTGTAATAGGGCCTCTTCTGTTCTTAATATACATAAATGACTTAAGCACACACGTTAGTAGCAATCTAAGGTTATTTGCTGACGACACGGTGATATACAGGGAAATAAGGAGCCAACTAGATCGCGAGCTACTCTCTAGAGACTTAGACAATATCTCGGGATGGTGCAATAAATGGGGATTAACACTTAATATAGATAAATGTGCAGTTTTGAAATTTTGGAATAAAGGAAGCGAGGAACAGGATATAAACTACAAAATAGAGGGTTCAGTATTGACTACGGCAAATCAAGTTAAATATTTGGGGGTTGTTCTAACACCACGCCTTTCATGGGGAGCACATATCAGGACAATATGCGGATCAGCTTTAAAGAAACTTGGCTTCATAAAACGGGTGGTGGGGAAATGTAATGAAAAAGTTAAAGAGAGGTGTTATTTTGCTCTAGTTAGACCTCATTTGGAATATGCCGCAAGTATTTGGGATCCGTGGGAGAAAATTTGGCAAAAAGAATTAGATAAAGTCCAGAGAAAATCCGCTAGATTTGTTAAAAATTGTTATGATAAAAACACAAGTGTGACAGGTCTCTTAGGGGATTTAGGCTGGGAACCACTTGAAGTGCGGAGAGAACAAGCGAGGCTTAGACTTTTAGAAAGGTTCAGAACAAACGAGTTTAAATAAGACACTGAAGGAATTATAATGGCCCCACACTACTTAGGTAGATCAGACCACAAAGATAAACTAAGGGAGATAGATTCCAAGACAGATAGGTACAAATACTCATTCTTTCCCCGAACAATCAGTAATCATAATAGCAAGAAACCGAAGTCACTTTAGAAATATTAAAAACTTTGAATTTACAAGTCGGAACAAAATTAAACACTATAGAGATGTTAGGTATACTTTCAGGTGCATGTGTATGTTAGTTGGTAGTTTGAGTGTTTGCATGTGTGTGGGGTGTAAGTGTTCATGCATGAATGTATGCCTAGTTTTTTTTTATATATGATTTTGTCGTTATTGCATGCGATTTTTTTTTTTATTATTTTTCTTTTCTAAATTATGGGTGGTGTCCTAGCACCCCCCGCCACACGCCCTTGCGGCGGCTTGCGGGGTATTGAGTAGATGTAGATGTAGATGAAAATACAGGGTACGCTTAAGATCATTGCAGTGCCGTTTGATAATTTTTTCATGCTGGTAAGCGGCAACATTGACTATCATTTCAATTTGTTGAACATTCATTGTACCTTTAAGTTGTACGCTGTTATCTGCTATATTTTTTATTTCGGAAAACATTTTAGAACGTGCATACATCCATGTACTAGTTATATAATAGTGTTAAGAGTACAAAGTAATTTCAAACTCTTTCTTCTCGTTAATAGCAACAGCAGTCGGCAGCATTTCTAAGTACTTATTGGCCAAAGATTTTTTCTCATTTATTACGGAATCCCTCTTGTACAATTGTATGGCGAAAAAATCAATACATAAGAAATCAGAATTTTATCATTTCGTCCTCCATAAAATTAATGAAATCAGCTGCCTTGCAGTTGAAATAATTAAATCTCTCCAGAAAACCTAAATTACTACATTGCAACACCAGTTATTATTGGTATTATAAGGTATTGAGGTTGGTTTTGGATGGACACAAGACTGATCATCGCTACCCATCTCAGAGCCGTTCAGAAAGACGTAACCTTCCACCGAACTCTATATCAAACTATTCTTAAATTTCGAATACTTCCTGTTTTTCCTTCATTCTGTTCAAATTACCAATAATTTTCCTTTACCTTTCTAGCTTGCCTAACGTTATCCTCCCTATCACAGTATTCAACATTCCATCGCCAACCAAAATATCTCCATCCACTTTAATCTGACTTCTTTGGACCTAACTCAACCACTCTCTCTCCTCCTATACTATTTCTCGAATCTATTGGATTTTCTGTTTAGTATCCGCCGTCACTTTGTGGAAACGATTCATAATGAATAAGAAATACTTGGTTTTTCCACACAAACTTTATTTTTACGACCGGGTTTCGACGAGGATCGTCATCATCAGGTAATTATTTCAGAAATATACACACATATATATACCCTTGCAATGCTGAAAATATGAGGTGAAGGAGTAAGGGACAGAGTTATTGGTCAGTATGGCTAGGGGGGGGAGGGATTACGGGGTGTAATTTGGTCGGAGAGTGGGTGGGGACGGTTAGTCCTTTGGGCAGGCAGGTAGAAAGAGGAAGGAGAACGGGGGGGGGGTCCCCCTTGTTCTCGGGGCTGTTGGAGGGAAACGGTTGATGTGGGAGTGAAAGGTCGAGGAGAGGAGATCTGAAGGTGTATAATACGTCGTTAACTATTTTGCACTTGGTCCTTTCACTCTTGATGATTTCCATCTGTTCGAGCGCGTCCATCCGGGGTCCTTTTCTTTCCACATGCATAATTTCCAGCTTAAAATCACTGGAATGTCCGTTATCCAAAAGATGTTTTGAAAATTGGGACGCACCATTCTTGTTTCTGAAGGAAGCTTGGTGTTCCTTGAGCCTTTCCTTGAATTTCCTTCCCGTTTGCCCCACGTAAACGGCTGAGCACTCACAGGAGAGTTTGTATACTCCACTCTTCTCTAGATCTGGGATTTTTTCCTTCCCGTTGGTTATTAAGTTTTTTAAATTTGTTTTATTGTAAAAAGCGGGTATGAATCTATCCCTTGGTATCCTACTGGTGACTTTCAGGGACAGCTTTCCTAAAAAAAGGAATCTTTGCCATTTGGCCGTGTTGTCTCTTTCGGGGGCGGTGCTATAGATTAATTTTACAGCCCTTTTCTCCATTTTCTTTTTGTACAATTTATCTACTAACTGAGTTCGGTAACCGTTATTATGGGCAATGCATTTAATTATTTGGAGTTCTTTGTTTACATTTTCCTGGGTCATGGGGATGTTTAGCAACCGATGTAGCATCGAATGGAAGGCCGCCAATTTCTGAGGGAAATGATGTCTGGACTTTGCGTGTATGATTTGATCGGTTTGGGTGTCCTTCCTGAAAATGGAGAAATCTAATTTTCGGTTCCTGCTAGAAATTGTTATATCAAGGAAGTTAAGGACTCCGTGGGTTTCCTTCTCCATGGTGAATTTGATTGATTTATTTCGGGAGTTTAGAAATTGTAGGAAGCTGTCTAGTTGTCTATGCGAGCCTGTCCACACACACAAAATGTCATCCACATAGCGATACCAACATAACACATTTTTCAGCAGGGAATTCCCTGACGAGAACAGTTCACTTTCAATATAGTCCATGTAAATGTCTGCTAGTAATGGTGAAAGAGGTGATCCCATGGCTAAACCGTCGGGCTGCTCGAAATATTTACCATTGAACTTAAAGTAATTTTGTGAGACACAAGTATTTATCATTGCACATACTTCACTGACTATCGGGAAGGGGACAGTCTTTCTCAAAAGCAGTTCTTCTGCCAGAGTCATGGCTTGCTTGGTGGGAACACTAGGGAACAAGTTGCTGACGTCGAAGGAGACTAGAATGCATTTTGGGGGGATGGTCACCTTGGATAATTGCTTAGTCAGGTCTGAGGAGTTTCTCACACCATATTTCGGGGAAAACTTGGAAAGGTCCCTGAATATGTTATTGAGTTTCTTAGCCAGAAGGTGGTTAGGGGCCGTTACATTCGACACTACCGGTCTGATTGGAACATTAGGTTTGTGTATTTTTGGAAGTCCAAAAAACCGAGGCGCTGAGGGATTTAGTTGGAATAACTTTTGCATTTCGTGTATGGTAAACAAATCATCACCGTGGCCTTAAATTGAAAAAAAAACGAAAACTGTGATTTAAAATTGTCGACAAATATGTAATGTACATCGAAATAGACTAATGTCCTATTATTTCACGCATTGCACCTTCACATAATGCTTATCAGCGAAAATGAGGTCGAAACCCTAAAAATTTAAGTGAAAACATAGCGAAACTGATTACTCATTTTTAATTGAACTCATTACAAATTCGTGCAAATGTAAGGCACCTATACATGTGTCAAACCGGAGTTATGATGTCTCTGCATAGTTTACTCCTAGTGTTGAGTTGAATGAGGCATTATGTTAACAATCACACGATAATTTAACGAAACGCTCACGGGGGATTAAGAGAATCTCTATGAGAATCATTTAGTTAATAAAATTTTGAAATACGGGTACAAAATGAACTGTAAAAAAAAGGAGAAAATTGAGCTTACGGAGGGAGAAAATGAAAAAAGTTGGAAAATCCTCTTTTTGTGTCCGTGCTTAGGGGAAAACTTTCTTCGATGAAAGTTCAGGCACTTTTAACGAAGAACAAGGTGTAAAGCTTCCACCAGGACGTATTAATGAACAAACAACTTCATATGGCACGGTGGAAAACCAGGTGTGCGTGTCTATATCATCTTCGCATGAGGCAAATGATGAGAGAGAAGAGTGGGCAGGAGTAATCTTTTCCATGGCCTACAAGTAGTAACCAGAACTGACCCAACCGAGATCCATGTCAACAATAATCTATCAAATGAACGTAAGGAATGCTTCCAATCAGCTAACTTCATAAGCTTAGGAAAAAATAATATCTTTGAAACGTAAGTAATATAATCTTCAGCCTTAGTTTAAACTTAAATTTAAGATTCAACCATGCAGTGCACATTAATCTGCTTTATGAAGATTTAGCCTACTAAACACAAGGATTTAAATTTTGCAAAAAATATATTTCTAACCAACGGGAGACCACGTATTCAAAAATCAAGTTATTCTGCGAAACAAAATGGGAATTTAAAATCCTTAATGAATGAGCGAATGGTAATTATGATAATTGATCCTAATTTATTTTCCCTTAACTAAATGTATGGTTTTAATCGAGGAATAATGAAATAATATGTTTCAAACTCATTGCTTTATTATATATATACATATAATTATTATTATTATTCGGTAATCTACCGGTTAAGGTAGGTTTTTGGATGGACATAATTTCTAATTAATTAATTAATTTGTGACCCCTAGCAAAACACAACATCCTACTCTACATCAGGTCCCTCTTCAGCTCTAAGTACAAATATATGTATATATATATATATATATATATATATATATATATATACTCATTTATATAGAAACAGATATAAGGAAAAGGGATAGGAACACACTTAAAGGACGAACACAATAAAGGTGGGGAAGGCGGAATCGAACGGATCACAAAAGTAAAAATATTTCCTTGACCGGGACTCGAACACGGGATCTTTCCACTTGCCGGGCGGATGCTCAACCCATCGATTCCGCCTTCCCCACCTTTATTGTGTTCGTCCTTTATGTGTGCTCCTATCCCTTTTCCTTATAGCTGTTTCTATATAAATGAGTATTAGTTCGCCGTTTTGCGGGATTTCGTGTTTGAATGTATATATATATATATATATATATATATATATATATATATATATATATATATATATATATATATATATAGATATATACACATATATATATATATACATATATATATATATATATACACATATATATATATATATATATATATATACTTTACCACGCTTTAATTATCAGCTAATTACGATGAAATTAAATGCATAGTTGTAATTGTATTGGAAAAAATAATCCGTTTTATTAAGGGAAAAATATTTTTTTATAATCAAAATTAACGCTTGAATTATCACTCTTTTTTATTAGTCCTTCAATCATACTCTGTTTGATGGGATGCCGCCGTAATTTTCTACTTCGCGAGAGGTATTTCAAATACGGTGTTGCGTTATTATTGCAAATTACCACCTATGCGATGATTTATTTACTAAGAAACTTCAACGGTCCTCTTTTTTCACGGGTCCCATAATTTGAGGAGAGGAAGGGGATCGTTCGTCCACCATATGTAGCGCTCCATCGCAACTCTGCGACTGGGAGTTCACTAACCAGGAGGCCGAAGGAAATCGCATCACTGCCCCTTCAGAATTGCCGCGGCCCATGCTTTATACGCTCGCACCAAATCTCTGAACCACGGACAGCACGCGGAACAATACAGACCAGTGGTCAGTTGCAAATGAACCCCCTTGGGCAATCCGGATACGTTCCATTCCGTGGCAAAGTCCCCGGAAGGAACGCAATACCCGCTCGGATGGTCACCCCCGCTCCAATCCACAGCTCGAGGGAGCCGTTGGCGCCAACGCCCGGCCGCAACTAGGTGCGGTTTATGCCCAGCGCCGCCTCTCTCGTGTGCCCCGCGCGAGCGTCACCTGGGAGAGAACCGATTCTCCCCCCAACCCCAAATATTACGCTCGGTGAGAGCGAGGGGAGAGGGAAGGAGGGATGGGGGAAGGGGGCAAGCCGGCCGGGTCGACGCATGGATCTCCTTTTCGGCCGAGGGGCGGCGCTTTACCCCTGCACCCCATAACCCCCCTTAAACGCAAAGGAGCTATCATGCGCCGGGCATTCTGGCCGCCAATGACTAACGACCGGTCCCTCCTCCTCCCCACCCTACCACTCCTCCCTTCGTTTTACCTTGGGGCGCAACTTCTCCTTTGGGGTGAGAGGGACTGGGTGGGATCGGATTTCGTCGCATCATCCGTCGATAACGATTTGAATCTGGTTCACGGAGGCATGAGGCCATCAAAGCACCGCACGTCCCACGCCATTGGGCTGCTCGAATTACGGCGGGGGTTGTGGTAGGATTACAGGCTCCAAGAGAAAACCTATGACGCTATATTAAAAATCTTTATCACGTTAATCTTGTGACATTGTGTCCTTCTGAACTTCAGTCTTGGGAGAAGATTTGGCGATTATTCTTAGAAAAACACGAGAAACACTTTTATTGTTCAGATCGTTCAAGTTCTTTAAGATTTGCGCAGATCTTGCGTAAATTTCGGATACAGGAGGCAACCGAAACATCAGTATTAGATGAAACATAATAATAAAAACCAATGAATCAGAAAGAGAATTAGTTATAATAAGAAATGAGTGATGAATATTTTCCCAACTCAATGAAATAATTTGTACACATAAACTCTGTTTGTTCCTGATGGTTGTACTACACAATAAAATGATGATAGAAGACACTTCGCTTTTCCACATAGAATATTCACGATTATATGTGAAAAAGCAAAGTATCTCCTTTCATCACGAAGGATTTCCACCATGTTACACCTAAAACTGTGTCACTCTATACAATAAATTCAAAAATGATTTTTAACATAGAACGGTTTAAATCGTTCATCAATTGCAATTAGAATTAGATTAATATTGATATTTTCAGAATTGAGATTCCGCTCCAAATTTTGTACAGCATATAAAGATTTATGAACACTTTATTCCTTCCAGGATGAGTTATAGATTCCTTACGAATGCCATATCTTTGCGCTGGTCGTCCACTTGCTCGTTTCCTTGCTCTACCAATAATTCCCCAATTTAAAACATCTGACGAAATATCCTTGCATCTTGAGTGGGAATGCATGATAACTAAAAGCACTGTTCGTGATAAAGAAAGCTCTCCAGACTTAGATAAGCATATGCTGATTTCTTATAGACATTTCACCGGAAGACTTGACTGAGCTGCAGGAAATCTAAGGAAAACAAACAGATAACGGAGATGATTCTTAAGTTTCATGGGAGCATTTCACTGTTAATTATAATCTCAATCCGGAACATTATTCCCTCGAAGATCGTGCTTGAAATGATTAGGAAATTCTGCCGTGATTCATTTGCTCAAAAAAGGTAATGAAATTCAGCGTTTTAAATTATTCTCCTTGAAGAAAGATTTTCACTGGGGCTAAAACGTATTTCATCCATGATAGGAAGAGCAAATACATTTTAGAATGAGGTTACGTGATTTTTGTGAAGATGTTGCTGATTTTACCAGAAATCACCAAAGATTTGGCTGAAAGAACCACAGAAAAAAAATCTTGCATCCAAGCTACACGATTAAATATTTTCTTGTTCCGTCCAATAGGAATGTATGTGATGCTTCCAGTTTATTAACTACAAATTAATTAAAAAATGGGAGTAATAATACGTTGGTATGAATATTAGCCAGTATATTCAATTAAAAATGAATCTAGATTATCTAAAAAAAACATTTACCCTAATATATATCCATACTAAAAGGAAAGACTCGTACTTTTTCACAGATTTTATTATACGGTACAACGCGTTTCACCGACTTGCGGCATCATCAGGTTGTACCGTATAATAGAATCTGTGGAAAAGTACAAGTCTTCCCTTTAATATGGATATTAAATACTTCCACGAAGTGGAGCCTGAAACAATAGAATATATTTCTAATATGTATAGTTCATATGAATTTTAGAGAAAATTAAGCCACATTTTACGGCGACGATGTGGTTCAATGAATAATAATTGGGAATATTCCCCTTTATTGTCATTCAGAACATATTTGCTTTCAGTTTATTTCAAATGAACACCCTATTAAATTCAAAAATATATACCAAATACTACGGCAGTCCACTCGTGGAAAAATCATCACACTCATCACCACCAAAACTTATCAAAAAACTTACATTGACAAATGATTTAGATTTATTTTTTGACTTATTTAGAAATTTCATCAGAGTTATAGTTAATTTTTTTAACATAAACCCTCCTCTGCTTTTATTTTTAACTTCCTGCCTTCCTCTTTTTTTATCATGACAGCAAAAATAAAAAATATACATTGCTGAAGTAGGTCTTAAATCTTCTTAGCTATGAAACCACCTATCAAATATTAATTTAGGATAGTATCGTGAGCATATTGCTCACGACAGTATCCTAAAAGCCACCCAATAAATTCAGAGATACGAAATGAAATAGTTCACACCGCAAAGTATGGTTCATTACGACCTAGAAATCATAACATAAATAAGGGCTGCCTTTCTGTGTGTGTGTGTGTGTGTAGATCATAACTCGACTGAGTTCGAAAACTTGCAAACTCAAACACTGCAGCCAAGTAAATAAATCTCATAAATTATCGGCACGCCAGCCGGCAAAGAACAAATCACTATGACGACGTCATAGCTATACGCATTCAACTCATGCTGATATTAATTTCCGACCTACACAGCTAACAATTAAAAAGATTGGTTCATCCAATAATCAACGTGGGAATTCTTCCTGGATATGACATCTTCAACACCTCCTTTGTCCACATGATTTACAACACAAGGTCGACGCCCGAAACAAAGTACATGCCTTCCTGCTGTCTTAATTATAACATTTGCCACGCGGGAGTCGAAGTAACAAATCAGATGTCCGTAATTTAATTTATGGCGCGGTGACTAACACATAAGCGGTGGGATTTGATAGCCTAAGGATAATAGCATGGAACCGATTTGACAGCATGTGAAGGGGATTGGGTGGGGAATGGGGGGGGAAGCGGGAGGGAGGGTGGAGGGAGAGTTTCGAAGGAGAAAGACTAATAAGGGCGGACAGCCCCAATAAATCCTGTCCGACCTCTTCCTATCCCTTAGCAACTATCCCTCTCTTTCCAATCCTGTACTCTCTGCAACCCCTTGTCCCCCCCCAACCCCCACACCTCTCGGCCTGACTTCCTTTATTTCTCTTTCCTTCTCTATCTTTCTCTCCCCCCCTATCTCTGTGCCAAAATCGATCAGCCATATGCCCATCATTCACGGCTAATACGTGTTCGGGGTAATGACGAGTGGAGACTTGAGCGATTAAAAATTTCCTCGGGGGAAGTGATGGCTCACCGTGAAAACTCCGGGCCAATAAATGAAAGCGGCGGATGGCCGCTCCGATCAATCAAAAACGGATGGCAACGGTGGTGGAAGAAAGAAAGGGGAGTGAGAGAGAGATATAGAGGACACGGAGGAGAGTGTGTGGAGGGGTTATGGGGAAGAAGGGAGGAGGAGGGAGAGACAGACGGTGCTGGCCACTCCACCGGCCCTCCCACATCCGCATGAATCGAGAGGGATAGGATGGGTTCGCCGGATTTGAGAGAAGTGTTGGAGGGTGGCTTAAAGCCTGAGGACGAGGTGAGGGAGAGGGTGGATGGGTGGGTGTGGGAGGGGGATGAAACGAGCAGGGGAGGGGTGGTTTGGGATTGTGTAAGAAGCGGAGGAGGAGAGGTGGTGGGAAAAGTATCTCGAGGGTTTATCGGAAAGAGAGAATCGCTTCCGTAGGAGAGACGAGGGGACTGGAAGAAGGTGGAGGAGCAGAAGAAACGAAACAATAAGGGAGAGCAACGAAGGGAGGGGTAGAGTAAGGGGGGAGGGTACGCTATGAAATGAGGCGGGAGGGACAAAGGCTAACGGGGGGGGGGTATATTGCGATGCAGATGGAGGGAGGGAGATAGGGGAGAGAGGGATGGAAGAGGGGGTGTCGACGAGGACGAGAAACGCCGTAGTGAAACGAAGACCGACAGGGAGAGGTAGAGGAGGGAGAGGCCAATGGCTTTTCGGGGTTGTAAATTTTGATGGCGTGCGAGTGTGTTTTTAGGTGCGTTTCCTTTCTGTGGGAGGGAGACGTAATGTTATCGGACCCACTCTGCCGATTCTCACGCTAGTTTCATGCAACAGACTAAGGCAGAGATTTATGTCGAGATTAAACGTTGAATGGCTTCCTACGGATGGCCATCGTGAGGGAAAATATTACACTCGGTACAAAAAGGCCGTTGAAAATCAGTATCCCTTTTTTTTAAGTTTTTCGGTTAATTTAACACACAGGGCACACAATATATTTTGTCATGTAATTAAATTTTCATAAAGGATTCCATGGAAACAATGCTCGGAAATTTTAGCACCCAGTTCCGCGTAAAATTGATTTGACTATCCCCTTCGCGAAAAAACAGTTTATTATAGATCTAACGGTCTCAATGCGTCCATTTAATACTACGCATTTCTTAAATGACGGCGTAAAAATGTACGCATCTTTAGTAAAGGCAAGAACAAAGCGCAATCGGTATGAATCAACATCAGATATTTTGTTGGAATTGTATTTAAAAGGCTTATACACTTTAAGATAACTAAATTCTGAATCATTATCGTGCACTCATCTATTATACATCATTGCACAAGAAACTCTAGCAAATAGGATATTAATTTTTCCATTAAAAATTATAAAATACACTTTGAATTTTTCAAATATGTTTCAATGGAGCGGTCACATCTTCCACATTTAATCGTAAAAACATTTTATTTCATGTGTGATCAATACCTACGAGATAAACTAAAATTTTGAAGTACATTCATATCCGCTGGATATTTATTTATAATCTAAAAATCAATATTAGTGAAACTGCATAAAATTTCAATTGTTAACCAATTATATAATTTAAAATGTAAAAGAAATAAGATATTTGCCAGAGTATCATGACAAAGAGGCCTAAGAAAATTTTCAGTTCATAAATATATATATATATATATATATATATATATATATATATATATATATATATATATATATATATATATATATATACATTTTCTTATTCTTTTTATGAAATTTCCCATAGACATAGATATAAGGAAAAGGGATAGGAATACAGAAAGGAGGAACACAGGAGAGGTGGGGAAGGCGGAATCAAGCAGATTACAATAGAAAAACAATTTCCTTGACCAGGACTTGAACTATATATATATATATATATATATATATATATATATATATATATATATATATATATATATATATATATATATATGAATATATACACACACACATGTACACATAAAATGTTCTGGAAATATATTTTTTTAAGCTTCCAAAACAAGTAATAAGATGACCTTCCGTTAGTGCCGGTATATTTAATTAAATTCGCGATATCACCAAGTGCCCAAATTAAATTTAATTGTATTTACACAGTTACGGCACATCCAAAGGATGGTACGTAATCTTTCTGTAAGCTACGAAATCGTTTAAGTGGATACCGACGGATGACGAACGCCGTGAATTACGGCAACTACAACACATGCGTGTCACACGTGTTGCATGCACACGGATACACCGACCAATCGCGTTCCCCGCACGTTCCAGTGGCTAAACATCGCTTCACCCATATCAGCACGATTTCAACCGTATCATATTTACATACAACTGTTCAATATGAAAATATTTTTTTTTTAATTTTCCCGAACTCTTTCACCCGCAATTTCCACATTCCCGACTCAAAAGCTCTGCGGAGAACGGCGATTAAAGTGTCTGAGAGTTCCCTTTGTCCAATTCCTCATTCCTTCCTTCATTTCGAGAGCCAGGGAGGTGGAATTCGGGAGGTAGAGGAGGTTGAGAGACGGAGATGTCACATATCTCCTGCTTAGATCGACCCGCAAACACCGCTTTGTGATTTCTGCTCCGGGGCTCCTGAAATTGACCTCCCGCAGCTATTCTTCTGGTGTGTGCCGGGGAGAAGGGACGCGTTTGGGGTGGGGATGGAGGAAGGTGGACAGGCAAGGTGAGGGAGTGATGGAGGTGGAAGAGGACAAGAGGGGAGTCCAATGGTGTCGTCACCAGCCTGATGGTGACGGAGGTGGAAGAGCGGTGCGACCCCCGAAAGGGACAATTGAGGAACGGGACACGGAGAGAGACGGGAGGTTGAAAGGATTGAGTGGGTGATGCAAAGGGCAATGGGTTTGAGGGCGAAGGGCGGGTAGGTATCTGCTCGGTAAAAGATGCCTCGTGTAAGATGTTTGGGGCAAGGGAGTCCTATTTGTTCTCCCTCTCTCTTCCGCGTTTCCTTCGGCTAAAAAGTTCAGGATAAGGATGAAGGTAGCGCAAGGATTGTTATGGAAAAATATATGAATTCTGCTTTTTGTGTGTTGGAGAGGATTCACACAGAGCGCAGCACTACACTACAATTGTATTTGAATACAATATTTCTTACCGCGATCTCCTCGCCTACACACACCATTATCTATCTGCATTTACAGAAATACCTTCAGCCTCGGGAATTTGTGGCTCATGGAGAGCTATTTCACCAGCAGTTATTCAAAATAGAGTAGAAGGAAACATACAAAAATACGTGACTGAAAAAATGACCATTTTTATCAATATTTGCTTAAATAAATAAAACCATTCATTCAATGTTCAATTATATATATATATATATATATATATATATATATATATATATATATATATATATATATATATATGTATATATATATATATAACGGTGCAGTGAGATGAGTATTGCTTTAAATACAGCTCTCTAAGTCAAACATTACTGCTGTTTTTAGGAGCTTTACAGATAAATTAATGCTGATTATTGTACTTTTACTCTAAACGTTTTAATATTTTAAGGGTCAAAAGCCTTAACAAAATGTACAGAAGCATATCTTTATTCTATGCATAAACGTACGATAGAAAATGGAACAAACTTTGATACTTGTGCATATTGTTTTATCATGGAAAATAATATAATACCAGTTATTACAGATCAATCACAAGGTATTTTGCTTTAATATACGAGCAGAGCCACAATACCATCTGAACAAAAAATATGTATATGCAGTCAAAATACTGTAGGTAGTCTGCATTGGTAACGAGCTCTTAGCTTAATTGTTGGAGCAATTGGTTTCACTGAACGCATTGCCACTGTTCAGATCATTGCATTTCCTCTAGTCATCCATTAGTATAACTTTTTGTCACTTGTTCTTCGCGGTAAAATTCAGGACGCAAAGAGAGGGCAACAGCTCTTTCTCATATGAAAGTAATAACTTCACACTCCATGGAGACGAAGATCGTCCCAGATAGACCCACGGATTGGGACTACTATTGATTTTTAATGTTTTAAAATAGTATTCATTGAATTGGTAAATTTTTAGATGGTAGAATTCTGGTATTTACCTTGATTTTTTTAATTGTATACAAAATTATGTATGACTCAACTGGTACATCATTAAGTTCATTTTCTCATCTAGCGAATAGGTAACTTTCTTCAAGCGGTAAATGGTAAATTTTACCCTCCCTTCTTGACCTCCGATGACACATTTCCCCTTAAACACACATTTCTGAGATGATTTCGAAGGTATTACTGTAAATTCAGAATTCAGAAAATCTTGTGTGTGGTGGTGAGAGTAGGGGAATGGAAAATGTTTTATGATAATGACGAGCGTACCGATCTCCCGTGCTCGTATATACGTGAGACTTCAACACCGAATTACATGCCCAATTTTTCATCAAATCTTCATTCGCAATCTGTTGATCATTACCACGAACCCCTTTGCCGAAGGAAACGAGGAAGATAGAGAAAGGCCGAAGGGACAACACCGATTCCCGTTTCGAAAGCTTTCCTACATGCAAGTATTTGTCTGAGAAGGGATGGAGGTTGTGATGGTTAAATCTTAATACCATTCTCATCCTTATTTCCCATAATCTCAGCGTTACCTAATTTCAGGTTCATTTTCGACTTGCCATTCGATCTACGTACGAATGCAATGTGCGAATTGGCTACGTCGTTGTCTCAATTCCTGAAATACACCAAGATTGACTCGCAAATCATTATTTCCCCGAGGCAACTGCTGTCTTTTCATGATAAGCGATTATTTAACGCAAGTCAGTGGGAAGAAAAATTGGTTTTGTGGATGAGAAACCGGCTGACTGACAGATGGCAATGACAGGCAAACATTGCATATTAATCTCGTCCTTCAGGTGTAAAATTTGATACACTTGCGTATACCGTGAGGGTGTATGGAGTGTTTATATATCACGAAGTGTTACTAAGTTGTTGATATAGTTCTAATTTCACGATTTCATGTAGCACATAAAAAATTTGATTTGTTCAACTGCTATTACACAGTTATGCGAATGCGTTTCCGTAAGAATAACAACAAAATTTATCGCCAAAGATAACTTGTTCTTCTTGTGAATATTTTCAAAAAATAAAGATGTTTTATTTGCTACAATTATCCAAATTAATCACTCACTTAATTATCAAGGAATTATGATGCATGTTAACTCTAAAATTTTACATAAGCGCCCAAAAATACTGAATCGGTCTTCAAATCCACAAATGATTGGATATGGAAAATCGTTATCGAATTTAACGTCCCTCTCGTCGGCCGCACGTTTTATAAATCGTGGTGTTCACTTGAACCCTTGTATTTTTATTGTTAAATTTGAATGCCCTAATCTAAATACTCTGTTGAAAACTTTGGAGAGAGAAACAAATGGAAAAAAATTTCTTAGAGATTTAGCTAGATGAGCCGACAACTTACGACGGTGGAAAATCAAACGTAACGACAAAACAGGACTGAGTTAGTCAAAGGTCAAAATCGTCATGAACAAAAATGTCATCCAAATTTTAATCCCGCGAATTTTTCATCAATTTTGACAGATTCATCACTTTTTACAAATTTCATTTGATTCGAAAAAAATATACACTCCCGCGTCCACTTCATACGCACAGCTCTTGACTCCCAAGTGAATGGAGACAGCAGCTGACATAAATTCCCCAGGTGATGTCGGTAAAATTCGCCAGCTTCCACTCCGCGTCGCACGCACCGAAATGATAACTTTTTTTGCCAACCTTTGGGAACAACTAGGGACGCATCTATGTTTGTTTATTACTACGCCAACGTATCTTGGTATGCGGGACCCTGGTACGATTTCGTAGGATACCAATTCACCGTTGATTCTTTGAACCTCACTTGGTTTTGAAGAAAAATAAATTCCTCATATTATTATCTCCGACGGTATGTGATGCGAAAGGAGATGGAGGAGTCCAAATTAATTTCCCTTGAATTCCGGCATCGAAATTTCCCGAGTTCGTTTGTTCCAAAAAGTCATCACGGTTTCATCAAAATTTCCCCCAGCTATGTTGCAAACTAGGTAGACACCCATAGAGAGAGGGAAGGGGTCGAGAGGGCATATGGAGAAGGGGGGGGATGGTTTTGAGAAAATGACCAGGGAGATGAGACAACCCTCCTCCCCCAACCCCTCAACACACACCACGCACGCATATACGGCCACACGCACGCACAATGGAGTTCGGGTGTGACAAAGATGCTGGGGAGAGGCGGAGGAATTCCACGGGAATGGGGGAGGAAGGAGATAAAAGAGCGTCCAAACAATTAGGAGAAGACGAAATAAAAGGGAAGAGACGGATAAATTGCCCAAAGAATGAAGGAAAGGCATAAAAGAACGAGCTTACAAACAAAGGACTTCGTTAGTGAGAAATTGGAGCCAAACTGATTCCCACACACCCCACTTCCCTCCCCCTTCAGCCCCCCCAACCCCCTCCCTCCTCCCAAATGCGAATAAATGGAAGAGGAACCACCGCGTGGTGACAAAGAGGAAAGGATGGAGAAGGAGAGGAGCAGAGGCGGACAGGAGGGGGAGGTCGCGAGGGGGAATGAAAGGAAAGAGGAGACGGTGAAGGAAATGAATTGTGCCTCGGAGGCCATCATTCTGGCCGGGACAGAAAGAAAACAAACTCACCTATAGCGCGCCATCTAGAACAGCAATCAAATAAACTTCTACGGGTGAGAACAGTAGGTGAAGGAGCGGGGAAAGGAACGGTTATGTCGAAGAACAGCGGAGAGACGGAAAGGAGCAGAAGGGAGGAGATAACCAGGGGAAGGCAGGGAAGAAAGAGCTAACATCTCCGAGCTCAATCTACGGGATCGGGAAGGATTTAGGTTTGAAATGGAATAGATGAACAACCCCAAAAAGTTTCACCACACATACACAAGTCTGGTAACACTTTCACCATCCTAAAGAACCCTTCGCCACTTTCCCTGCGCTTCTCCCACGAATTCTTTTTAATGCCCGCGGCGATGGAATCTTTTTCCCCTTTTCGGGATTCCATTCCCTGGGCATAATGTCCTTTTAATATTCCGGAGTTCCTGGCTTTCGTCCACGTATTGATATACAGCTGAGGAGTGGGTGAAGGAGAGCGGAACGGAATAGGAAGGAGAGGAAGAGGTCAAGGGGAAAAAGGACGCGGCGGGAAACCCCTCGAGGATTTCGGGGAAAGGGTGAAAGAGGTTGCAGGAATAATAGAGGTGAAGCACGAGAGAAAGGGAGTGGAAGAGAGGGAGGGGAGATAGTAAGGAAAAATACGGTAGTTTGGTGGTGACGAAAATGGCGGCAGAGTGTGGGCAACGAAGAGAAAATTGGAAGGAGCGTGAGGAAATTTGAATGGATAGGCAGTTAAAAACAACGTAAAGGAGAGAGTGGGATATCTTAGATTCGGATCGTTCGATGGCCGGGACCTTCGTCATACCACACGGTTATGTTTCTGCCCTCGAGTTCGGGGCTCACTTAATGCTGAGGTCATTCGATACTACGTAGTCTCAGGGTTGCACACAACAGGCATACATAAACTGCTACTCAAAACCCATTTCTCCTTGAAGGAATGGACGTAAAGGAGCGCCTCTGTGATGAAAAATGTTTCGTAAAATGTTCAAAAAATATTTCCAGCTGATTATATTTGTAGTCATTCAGTGGGTTTTTCCAAGAGGAATTCCCAAGCGGGAATGTTTCCGGGCCTATTCTTCATGCCGGAATGAACATTTATCGAATTTTAGAAAGCATTTTATCACATTAATATTACATCTTTGCATTAATGTGATACTTCACCATGCGTGCTGATATATATTATTAGAATTAGAGTTTTATGATAAAATAAGGAAATAGATGGACCAATGTGTCCTTTTTTCGGAAAATAACATAAAAACAACCGATGAAACATACAAAATTCAATATTTTAAGAATAAATGTTAAAGGGGATACATCAAGATGGCATTAAAGCAAAATGGTATCTAAACGAACTAAATTCCAAGATGGAATATAGAATCTCAAGGAACTGTAAAAATATTATACAAATCGTAAGGACACTGCTTTATAACAAGCCTAACGACTTCACTTACGGTGTTAAGTTTCTTCAAATTATTACATTCTTAAGTATATTATCAAATTTTACTTCCAAAAATGGTTCTATTCCACTGTTCATTTTTGGACGTTGGAGCCCCCGATGTTGTCAGTTTACTTAAAAAGACAATTCTTACACGCAAGCTTTAATATAAAACAAGCTAAAATCCTTCGCGATTTGATCCAATTTATTTAACGCCTGAAATAACACCAACTAGTAACGTATCACCGAGTAAGATATGATAGTTACATATAGCTAAGAAAATACTCATCACCAACATTAAGACACTCGGCTGTATACGTGCATGCACTGGCAAGTCATTGCGCAAATGCATGTTGATGATAAGGATTATTTCATCAATTTTTGCGAAGTTAATTTAGTCAGAGCAAATTATTCATTCTTTAAATATAGAATTCGTTATTTATTCTCAAGTTACGCAAGACAAAATATCTATTAAAATCCTGCAAATGTTACATAAACATGGGTGCACAAAGACACATTCGTACATACATGCTCACTAATGTATATGAATATGTATATATGTATGTGTATGCACATTGAATATTTCCTAATGGCGATTTTTTGTTTGAATATGTATTCAAAAACATTTCCTTGACCGGGACTTGAACCACGGATCTTTCAACTTGCCTAACCACTGAATTCTGAATTACTTATGCTCTAACCACTTGATATATATATATATATATATATATATATATATATATATATATATATATATGTATGTATGTATATACATATATATATATATATATATATATATATATATATATGTATATACATATATATACATATATATATACATATATATATATATATATATATATATATATATATATATATATATATATATATATATATATACTTATATATTACTACATACAAAATAAAGGTATCCGTATTTGTGTGTGTACACACACAAAAACCTGCATGCATATATGGACTCAAGCATATTTATTCATATTTTCCCTTCTCCCACCACCGTTTTTTTATTATATTTCCCTGCTGCTCAAGCGCATTCCATGGAGGCGAATTAACTGACCAAAGTCCTGAAATTCCACCGTGGACAACTTAGTTAAAGGGCTAAAATGAGGTGGAACGAGAGGCTAAGAGAGGATATCAGGGGAAGGGAATGGGGGAGGAGGGGCACGTTTGGTGCCCGAGGGGAGAGAATGGGGGAGGTTTTAAGGGAACACTGAAGGGAGAGAAAGGAGGGCAGCCAAAGCATAGGGGTGGGACAAGAGAAGGGGAGAGGATATGTGGAGATGGTGGGGGAGTGAAGACAAAGAATCCCATTGTCAGCAACGGCGGCATGCAGCAAGGGGAGAAAATCATCGCTTGGCGCCACTCCAATTCAAACCACGACGCCAGAGGGGGAAGGCTCCCCCACGCTCCGTGGGACCGCAGATAGGGAGATAAAAATAGAAAGGGGAAAGGGAAGAGGGAGGGGATGAGGGTGGGTGGATTGGGAATTTGAATTTAACTTTTTCATTTTTGTTTTTAACCAGAGGGTGACGAAACCGTGATGGGGGAAATATAAAGCTAATAAAGAAGTCGGTGATAACGGGCGAAAAAAAGGCAGAGAGGGATGGCAGGAGGAACCCCTATGATGACGTGATGAAGCTGATAAAAGAAAGGAAAAAAATGCATAAAAACCGGTGATTCGGGAACGAAATAAGCAATGTAGAACGGTGTAATAAAAACAAGTGAGGCGCAACGGAATGTGATTAATCGCGAAACAGAAGACTATGTAGAGACAAACTGCTGGACGGGGGCCATTATTAACCCCGGCTTTGTTAATTCTTTGCCCTTTCAGACGACGTGTGAGTTATGTTGTTAATTGTCGATCTCATTTTCTATGTTGTCACGAACAGACGAATTTCAAACTTCACTCGCGTCACTTAAGCTCCTGAATTATTTGTTTGTATATTGTGATATCTTTACTCTTCTTTTAAGCATGACCTACAACATCATAGAGGAATGGTGAGGGAAAAAATAAACATTAGACTTCCGCAATAAATTTATCGTGGAAGTGTAAAGTTTCTTTTTGACCCTCACCATGGAGGAATTCCACAAAGTTAAACCTGAAAAAGTGATGTTTATCATTGAGGAATGTTTACGCTTTTCTTGCGTTTAATGCCTTACATCATACCTAATTATTCTCCAGGCACTTTTATTGCACCACCAGTATTGAAATTCAATTAATTTGAAAATTAAATTAATGGGAAGAAATATTTGTGAAGCAATTATTGTCTATCAAGATTTGATTGATCCTATCAATTGATTTTAAAATCCAGCTTATAAATAATTGCATTCTTGAATAAAATATTAAAACTATATCACAAATGCTTGACTATTTAAAGTTTCTTTCCTGTGAATATTTGTTATTTAAACGTGCTTGACCTATTACCTACTTGAATTTTCGGGGACGAGATCTTTCAGGGAAGCCGTAAGTGGGCGACACAGGGAAAGGAATAACGTCCCCATCACCTCGTTGCGTGAAATGCACAAGCCGTACATGATTAGTCCTACCATAGTTCTAACATTTCCCAATTAAACCATCCTTCGGTGTGATTACTTCGGTACTATGGTAATTATTTCTTTGTAGGAGCTGAAAGAAATAATGTTCATTAACTGTCTATATTGCTTGAGCCTTCATGGTCCAAACAATTTCTGCCATTACACAGAAAGTCCAGATGACTCAAAGAGCTCGATCGACATGTTTGGGGACGCAATACTCAATGGAGAGTCGGTCAGCCGATGCAAAAATCCGATGGGATTAGCTGATATATGTAGCAAAAGACTTTGGAAAACACTGTACTCATAATGTTATTTGGAAGATAATTTCCCGTGCATTTCTTTCAAATAACTTTCATGCCGAAATACTTAACAGGTCATCGAATAAAATAATATTTGAATGTAGGAACTCTACAGCGAGAAATTATTATTTTTGACCGAGATTTATAACTGATTAAGATAACTAAACGTCCTTATCAACGCTGGCAGCGTTCGAGAACGCTCCGGTTAACTTAACTTCCTAAAGCACTTGAACGAACATTGACCGGACAGGATTTAAATGCAGGCTAAGGGGATTCGCTTTAAATTGAAATTACTAAATTTCCGAGTCACATTATGTGGTGGCTACGTTAAATTTACTGTCGCAGTATCGTTCACAGTTCTTTAAAATGCTTGCGCACGATCATTCATCTATGAACGAATATATAATAAATCTACAAAATTAGAAATCCACTTCCGAGTGCCCAGCCAGGTTCAGGTTTCATGGCCGTCATAACGGAACTTAGAAGGAGTGTTGTGACCCGTTATGCACCGATACGATGGGAGAAGACGATAGGACCACTGAAGAACGGCACCCGGTATTTCCGCTGCGAGTACATCCACCTTCGACCTGTGGACTTGGGTGCCCTTCATCCTGTCAATCGATGGACCTTAGACTCCAACGGACAACGATTAGAGAAACCACATCGATGACCATCCATCTCAAGGTAGTGCGAGTGGATTTGCTTAAGAACGGGCAAATGATTATATATACATATCTTTATACACATCCTCACACACACACACATACACACACAGACACACACACACACACACACACACACATAACCCGGGACCCGGGTATCGGACCCGGGACCCGGGAACCCGGGACCTTCCGGTCAGCAGTCCAACGCTCTGCCCACTGCACTACCGCGACACACACTATATATATATATATATATATATATATATATATATATATATATATATATATATATATAGTGTGTGTCGCGGTAGTGCAGTGGGTAGAGCGTTGGACTGCTGACCGGAAGGTCCCGGGTTCGATTCCCAGGCGAGGCACTCTGGGCACCTGCAGCTCCACCCAAGCTATGTGATTTTTCGGGTAAGAGGTCTTCATGGGAAACCATAACCGGTACAGGGAAAGGAACTGGCCCCCCTACCCTGATGTGTGAATTTCACTCGCCGCATAGGGCTTAGTACTGGGTGAACTCTACCACCACCTACCAAACCGACCTTCGGGTTGATTACTGTGTTTATGGTAGTTATATATGACCTTGTCGCTCTTCACGTTCCTGCTTGAAGTATATATCAAAGGAGGATACTGGTCTTGTTACTAATGTAAGTACAAGTAAATTGAATTTCAACTATCGGCTGTTTAATTGGGCTTCCACCACTGATAAATTTTCGTTCTTGCATCCTTTTGTAACTGAACATCATTCAAGATACAAATTCCTTCAATCATATTTCAGTGAATTTAAACAAACTTTAGATAGTCCTTTAAATTTAAAGTCAGTTAGTGTAACATATTTGGGTTGGGCTTACGAAGTAGCCTTATGGTTTAATGAAGCAATCGTCAGTAAAGGTCATAAAAAGAAACAATTGTATTTGTATGGAGATTCAAATTGTGGAAAAACATCTTACGTCGAACATCTTTTGGGTTCGCGTAATATGGATTATGTTTTTCTTCCCGATGTAGGAAAATTTGCTTACCAAGAACTTTATCCCGGTTTTCATAATGTAGTTTTATTTGAGGAATTTGATATGAAGTATCATTGTGCTTCTATGTTGAAAAGATTATTGGAAGGTAAGCCATTTATGGCTTCTGTTAAATGTGGTTTGGCTAGAAGAATAGATTTTAAAGGTCTTGTAATCTTTGTTTCCAATTACGACAGTTTTACTGACGAGGCCCTTCGCAACCGCGTGAAATATGTGGAGGCGACGAGTCCGTACTGGTTTGCGGAGAAGGCCATACTACCGAAGGAGGAGCGGTTACCGGAAGTATGTACCGAGGAAGTTGAAGTCATTACGCTCTCGTCGCCGTCCTCGGAAACGGCTCTTTCGTCGCCCACGAAAGTTTCCCAGAATTTGTAGTATTTATTCGGCCCCTGTGATACGATTGAGGAATAACCTGTGTACATATTTGGAGGAGGATTTTGTTTTTTATAAGAAGGATGATCATTGGGACGACTATTATTACTTACTGAATCCCAGTTAGCAATTAGACGTCTCTAAAGGGACTAAAGGGACTAAAGAGTCCCAGCTATTGTAGATAAAAGCCGGAGTACATTCTCAGGGAGAGAGAGCAGCCGGAACAAGCGAGCGTTACCTCTTCGTCTAACGTCTCCCCTAGGAAAGTTGCCGACCGTCTGATTTGGATCCATCCCTGAATACCTGCTCTTCCAACCTCACGTCCCAAGACAAATGACAGTACAGAGTCTGCAATCAAAAATAGTCATTTATTTCACGACCGGACATTACATATGTCAAGAACATTCTTACTTGAACCCGAGCGGGTGGGCAGCAGTACTTTTTAACACTCAGCGATCCCAGCAATACGTTAACCAGAGTAGATGTTCTTGATGCTTTTAGGCCTTCTCTACTTAGCTACTGTATTGCTAAAGAGTTTAACTAAGTAGGTAGTTATATATATATATATATATATATATATATATATATATATATATATATATATATATATATATATATAAACCATAAACGCAGTAATCAACCCGGGGTAGGATATATATATATATATATATATATATATATATATATATATATATATATATATATATATATATCCTACCGCGTGAAGACCTGTCTATCAAAGATTAATGGCATCGTAGGTGTCCCGGTGGAGTTGAAGCCTCAGTGCTTGACAGCATAAAGGGCACCCAAGCCTAAACGACGAAGGAGGAAGCGATTGTAAGGCGGAAATGCAGGGTGCTTTCCTTCAGTGATCCCTTCTCCACCTCCGGGCTCATCGCTTCTAATGCGGTGGCCTGCAATGCGACGGCGGATGACCGGGAGGAACTTCCCTCCAAAGTTCCATTATGTCCAACACGAAACCTGATCGTGGAAGGACATCTGGCGCCTATTCCCACCAATATAATTTTAAATCATCCAGGTTGTCTGTGTACGACGTTTGTATATTATATATATTGTGTGTGTGTGTATGTATATATATATATATATATATATATATATATATATATATATATATACACACACACATATGTACATACATATATATAAATATAAGTTAACATATATATGTATATATATGTATATGTATATATATAATGAGATAGAGAAAAGTAAGTATATCGAAAAATGTCTAGGTAAGCCAAAAATAAATTATAGGAATAGTAAATAGGAAGAGAACAAGAAAACTATGGATTATTGATGAGATTATTAGAAAATGGGACGAGAGAATTAATTTGGAAGGATATGTAATTACAGAGCTATATAGAAGGAATTATATAGAGTTTAATAATAAACAGGCGCGGAACAAAGAGGACAAAATAAACGTGGTGGAACACGCAGTGCGAGGAAATTCGGTGGCAATGCCACCTTTCTCCAGATAGAAAAGGAACTCTTCTTTGAGAAAGGTGGTGATTCCACCGAAAATTCGGAATACATGTGAGTTTCATTTGTGTATGCTTCTGTTTTGTTCGTTCTTTGTTCTCGTGTCATATCGTTTAAACTTTGTACCTCCTTCGTTTGCTAACCCTGCACACGTGGAGACGGTGGAAAAATAATATTAAGGACCTGGTAGGTGGGAAAGTGACTTAATGAGAAATAAAACGCCGCCGAGAAGAACTGAACAAGATAAACTCTTAAAATCTACTAGCCAAGAATAAGGAGACACTTAGTCGGCTGTGTAAAACGATTCCGGAAATTCCACGCCGAAACGTTTTACCTCCCTTAAGCCTACAGGTATTTCAGTTGCTTTGTTTCACGTTAAAGGCAGTTTAAAGCGGAGAGATGAAAGAAAATAAGCCAACAGTTCTGTGTCCTTCACCCCTACATTTCTGAGAATAAGACGCGGAAAAGTACACAATCGGAGACGATTCGCTTGAACTTTTGATCCTGTGATGCTGGATTTTTCTATAGATACTACAAATAAACTGGAAAAAACCAGCGATTGTTTTTTTTCTAATTCCTGACTCTTTGAACGCAAATTATGGCATTTAACTAGAAAATTGTTTTCAAGAAGAAAATTGATATTCTCCTCCATCAAAATGAAGAAGTGTCTTCATTCACATCATGCTCAGAAACACGCCGAAAATCATTAGTAAAAGTACATTTTTTGCTTAAGAATAATAAGTATTCTTTGAGTTAAAAACGATTATACGATATGTGGGTCTCACAAGAAAAAATTGTGAGCATTTAATAAATTCCATATTTTCTCATTCGTCTATATTACTTTAAGTTTTTTTAAGTTAAGTTATTTCTAATTTACAATAACACCTTTTGATTCCTTTAACATTTACTCGTGAATTATTCAATCCCAGATTTCTTTAAAAATTGGTAAGTGGAGTTAAATTAGATAACGAATAAAAAACAAAACAACATAATTTAAGAGTAGCTATACGATCAATTGAAATTTGAGAAAGATCTGCAGAGTTAGAATCTAAAAGAGTTTTTAGAAAAAATATACCAATTAAAACGGCCTTGAAGTTTCGAAAACCAAATTAATGGCCCTCCTAACAAAAAGCCCATTTGGGTAAAAAAATTACAATACAGGCATTACAAATTCATAGAAAAAAGCCTTGATTATTTCAAGAACGGGACATTACTTAAATTAACGGTCATTATAGAGAAAGAAATAAGTACTGGGCATAGTAAGGAAAGAGGGAGGGTTGTTGAGAGAGACGCAAAGGAACGGTGAATGATGGGTGAAGAGCATTTTGATTGGGAGTAGAATATTGAAGACTGTAATAGAAGGAAGAACGTAAGAAAAGGGAGGTAGCAGGAATGGAGGAAGTAAGTATTCGAAACTGAATATCATTTTACAGTTGTGTGGGGCCTTAGGAGGCTTGTAAGAAAAAGCTACGAAAAGTAGTGATGATTAGTTTGTGTCCATTCAATATCTAGCTTAAACGATCGACTACAAATAATAATAATATACAGAAAAAATATTAAGTCACCTTGAAAGAATTTACAAAATCGACAATTGTATATTGAATAATTTTTTAAGAATAGGATATGGGATCGTAGATATTCGCGGCGTTCAAATGAATTACTCTCCGTTCTCGGAACGTCACCGCGTATGTTGTTTTTCTGACAACAATGTCGCCCGTGTTTTAATGAGCGTCTTCAGGTCGAAGTGCCGGGTCTTATCAGGTGCCGTGCTCATGCGGGAGTTCATACATAGGCGAGACATGCCGAGCAGTGAAAACACGACTTAAAGAGCACGAAAGGGCTACCAGGAACAAGCAGTTCAGTTTATCAGCCATTGCTGAAAACACTTGGGGCGGGCCTGGCCATGAAATCAAATTTGACGAGACCAAGATAATATCCAAAGAGAGAAGATATTATCCCAGGCTAATAAGAGAATTGATCGAGATACTTAAAGAAAAAGATAACTTCAACAGAGAAGATGACTACCGCCTATCAGGAGCGTGGAAAAGAATTTGGCGGGAAACCCCCGACCAATCATAGGGCAGGGAGGGAGATGTGGAACATATATAAACGCGGCCAAAACAACGTCCCGGCACTTCGACCTGAAGACGCTCGTTGAAAAACGGGCGAAAGTGTTGTCAAGAAAACAACTTACGCGGTGAAATCCCGAGAATGGAGAGTCTTTCAAAAAATATGATAGTTAAATGTTTAAAATAATAGCGCCACAAAGTCCAATGAAATGCTGTAAGTCATGGATCTCAATCACAAAACAAAGATCAAAAAACGCAGGCTGACGAAATGTGAAATTAACACTACAGCGGAAAGAATTAAAGGGAGGGACAATGAAAAGACAATATCGATGAAATAGGAAACTGAGGCATTAAGAGGGTATAACTATAAAAGAAAAAGGGATGTATATTTGTCGGTCAAAGGAAATATTTGAACAACACGGTCTTTCTAGACAGACAGCTTTTCTACCTCGTAAAGGTCAGACAAAGAAGAAAGAAAAGAGGGATCGAGATGCCGCAATCATCGCAGTCCGAATTTGCAAAGGATTGAGAATTAATTTAAATTTGGACCTGAATAGGTTCGGTGGCTAATATTAACGGCTCCACACGCCGAGAATCCAAGTTTGAGACTTGCCCACAGCTAAATACTTCGGTTATACGAGGGTTTACCATAAAGTAGCTTACGTTCATTTTTTATTCACAGTCGGTATAAAATTCATCAAAAATTACAGGGGTAATAAAAATCTAGACAAAAGGTAGTCCACGGAGCGTCTGTTCCTCAGTTATGCGGCTACAAAGGCGTCCGACCCAAGTGGGGCGGTAATTGAGTGATGGCATCACGTTAAAAACACTATTGAGAAAAGCAACGGGATACCACCTCAATTATTATTCCCAAGACTGTTTGATGGGTACTATGGAGAATATGAGCCCTGGCAACCGCGGGACTCGGCCCAATCGGTCGTGTGTCGTGCCCGGCAGCGGGAGAGCCAAGGCTTGCCAAGCAGTCATCATCTTATGAAACTCTTGTGAAGGAAAACCGACTGTAGCAGAATTGGAGACGCAGAAAAAATAAGACCATTTCAGTTAGAATAGGAGCGTGGAATGTTAGGACCATGTCATGGACAGGAAAATTGGAGAATATTAAGCAAAAGATGGAAAGGGGAAAGATAGACATTTTAGGCCTAAGTGATATAAGATTGAAGAATAACGAGGATTACTGAAGTGATAGGTGTAGAGGTATACGTTATACAACTCTTAATTGATTCGGTAACCGTACACCGTGCAGAGCTAACAGAATTGCAGAATAAACACCGTGTAGAGCTAACCCCAAGATCAAATATCAAAAAGAATATTATCAAAGTAAATCAAAGAATTAATATACCAATTTAAGACATGCAATCTACTATAGAGATATATACGAAGGCTGACCAGAAAGTAACATAAGTTTCGACCTATCGTGGTGGTGGAAAAGGCTAAAACCGCCCTCTTGGTATCTAAACGTCTCTACATTCAGTACGCATGCTACTGTGGTGATGTGTAGACTGTGATTCTTTTACTTCGCTCACTATTAAAATGTGCGCTGCAATAGAAAATCCCGCTATTTGTGAAATGCAATCTGTGATTAAGTTTTTATCGGCAAAAATGTACAAGCCGACGAACTAAAATTCATAAGCTACTCGGTGAAGTGTACGCAGACGAAATAGTGAGTGAATATAGAGTGAGGCAGTGGTGCATTCAGTTAAAAAACGCCGCACTAATGCTTATGACGTGGACCGCATAGGTCCGCCTACCCTTGTGACAGATGAGCTAATAGTAAAACTCAACGAAAACATTCGTGAAAATCGCCGATATACGAGTACGGATCTTTCACAAGGTGTGGCTGGTAGAATAGCGCTTTGACAGTGACGCAGAGTTCCAAGCCGACGTAAACAAGTGATTAAAATGTAAGGTGAATGTTTTAGTCATCAGGGACAGAATTGAAAAGCTTGTGTATCGATAAATTACATAAATGCCTCAATTTAAATAGCGGCTATGTAGAAAAATAGTTTGAGTATATGCCTTTCAAATACTTATGATAAAACTGACTTGCCCTTAGGATGATATTTTATTTCTGGACAATCCTCGTTGACAACTCGTCGGGATTTTCTGTTGTAGCGTAGATTTCAAAGTTTTCAGTGAGCAAATTAGAAGGCCCACAAACTGCACATTACAACAGTAGGATCCGTAGGGTAGGGAGGTTTGGACACCAAGATGGAACCTCTAGCCCTACCCACAACTACGCCAGGTTGAAACGTGAGTTATTTTTTTGACGACCCTCGTATATATCATCTTCCAAAAGCGATGCTATTCGTAGGAATAATCCCGAAAATACGCGTTGAGGTAATTTTAGCAGAGTTTTAAGAAAGTTTAGAATATTTTTACAGCAAACTGAGATATTAAAAAAATATTTCTGCTTTTTAATGCAAAACTTAAACTTCCTTTCATGTAAGACACTGTCTCAGGCATTGCTTGGAGGAAGTCTTTAAATGATAGGCGTAAATGAAGGAAGACTAACTTTTCTACTTCCACAAGAATTTTTATTTTTTGACGACCGTTGTTTCATCGCAAGGCAACATCATCAACGCCTGATGATACTAACTTGCGATGAAACCATGGTCGCCCAAAAAATGAAAATTCTATTGTAGGGAGCATAGTTAAGTCTTTCATTACTTTCAGATATTAAAAAGACAGGACAGCATATAATAACGTTTATACTCACTCAAATTAATTAGAGTATATATGACTCCAGAAGGTTCATCACTCACCTGCGAAAAAGAGAAAGCAGTAATTAGAAAAATAATTGAAACTCTATTGACATATTTTCTACACATATTTTTTTAATTATTTTACGGTGTCATTAGAAGAACTTCATACCACAGTTCGCCCCTGAATTGTTAGCAGAAAACTTGTCTACTAAGATAAATGTATGAATTTACTTAAATAAAATATATGATGAAAAATACTTTTCAAAAATCTTTCTTCACATTGGGTTAGAGGAAAAAGTCACATGGTGATCAGGTCTAGACTGCAGGAAGTATGAATAACATAATCTACATTGATTTTTTCCCAGATAAGCAGAAATTAGCGGTGAGCTATGAGGAACACACGGGCGCAAACACGTTTCATCCGTATTTACTCTGTTACCAACGTGGTGGGTGGTATCCAGTAAAAATATCCATATTTTTTATAGCGCTATTAACGTTATTCGACTATATTTTTCTATATGACTGCAGATGGTGTTAATGTTTACTTCCATCGCGGTAATTACTAGGGATGTTGGTCAACCTTCCTTTGAAATTGAATTTACCCGTCTGCAAACATTGAGAACCATCTTTTGGCTGGTATGTATGTGAGAAGAGACTCTCCATTAGCCTACTGCAACATCATGTAATCCTCGAATGACGGTTTGCTCAGGCAAATTCAAAGATTTTCAATGAAGCTTCTCGTATGGCCGCCATCGTTAATGTACGCCAACTGAGCAGGTTTTAACTTAAAACATCTACCGTTTGACGCACTGCTGGAGACTTCCTCCTATATCTCTTACAAGATTTAAAGAGTTCTTCTCACCTATAATTTTCACTTTAATTCTACTTTGGCACTTACTATTTATAAAGTTATACACGGTATCATTAATAGCAATGTGTAAAAATTCAATATCATCAACAATGTATTGTATTTATCCTATATCCATCCTCCTTAATCGAAACTGGACCCCCCCCCTCAGTAGTCCAGTCCTTACACAACCACGTTCCATTAATCTATGTATATATATATATATATATATATATATATATATATATATACATACATATATATATATACATATATATATATATATATATATATATATATATATGTGTGTGTGTGTGTGTGTGTGTATATGTATACACATAAAAATAGTACCGATGAAAAATTCGCCTCTAAGGGCACTTAAGTTATTTAAATTAAAATGATATTGGAAGGAAAGTAGAAATATTTCGTGGCAAGACCTTACCTATACTGTAGAAGGGAATGGCGCGACTGAAATTTTTAATTAACCCGTGTTTATCTTTATTATACTATATTATGGTATTTATTTTCCTCAACCAAGGTCGGTCTGACACACACAATATACTCATAGCAAAGATAAGCATCAGTCGTAAAGTGAAACCACTAATGAATACATATATATATATATATATATTATTAGATCATCTACCGGTTAAGGTAGGTTTTTGGATGGACATAATTACTAATTAAATAATTTGTGACCCCTAGCAAAACACTACATCCTGCTCTACATCAGGTCTCTCTTCACCTCTGAGTACTTTCTTCCTCCCTTCATCCCGTCCAACATCCCTATCCTGTTCCTTCCCTTCCCTCGTTTGCCTAACATTCTCCCCTCTATTACAATCTTCAACATCCCGCTGCCGGTCAATACCCCCTTCATCCACTTTTCCTGCCTCCATAGGATTTCTCCCAACAAACCCCTCTCTTCGCCCACCACACCAAGTACTTCCTCGTTTGTTTTCTTCTCTGTCCATTTCACCTTCTCCATTCTTCTCAACACCCACATTTCAAAAGCCTCCAGTCTACGTCTATCCTCCTGCTTAAATGCCACGTTTCCGCGCCGTATATAGCTACGCTCCATATCAAATTTTTTACGAGTCTTTTCTTACATATGACTTTATTTGGAGATGCATAAACCGCGTTTAAGATATAACGGAACGAGACAGGAACACACAAAAATACAGACAGAAATAACGATACAAACTTACGGGGCAAATTTTTATGAGTTTTTTTTCCCTCAGCGAGAGACTCTGGAAAACTAGAATATTATCATCGTAAAACGTTCCTTGCAAACCGGTTTCATGGGAACCTACTATTTACTTTATATTTCCTAAATATGCTCATAGTTACACACAGCACCACACACGCACATTCAAATAAGAGGGCTATATTATGGAAAGAAAAATTAAAAGGGCTTTCCTAAATCATAAACAGCACACAAATAAGGGCACTCCATAAAAATTTGCACTCTTCGACAATCACATGCTACCTTCACCACTTAGTTTTCTCTCCGATGTGTTTCCAAAAATTCCAGTACCCCAAAAAATGTTCCATCTCTACCCTGTTCCTCTCACGTAGATCACTCACTCTTTTTAAAAAGAAAATCATAAAAATCATACCATATTTCGCCATAAATGGATACTCTTCTTCGTCTAATCATTTCATTTTACCATCACGAAATGTGGAAATAATTGAAAATGATGGGAACATTTTAGACGAGGGAAGATGAATAAACAACGTAGAATATGAGGAAATGAAGAATGAGCTCTGGATATTTGCGACGGTGTGCGATATTCCACCCTTCGCGGAAATATGTACACACACACACACACATATCCCTCTTTCTCCTCTCGTGGCCATGTCCACTCCATCTGACTCCCTCGCAAGCCTCCTCCACCGCCTCTTTCCCACCACCTGTCATGCCTTCTCCCTTGAACTCCTCCGGCCGTCTCCAAAACCCGCTTCACCAATCACCCACACCCATCCGCTCTCCCTCCTTCGCCCCGTGGGCCCAATGGGCACCCATCCCCCGCTCGCCCGGCTTTCCCTCTTCCCCCTTCAACCCAACATCACCTGCTCTTAACCTTCCTCAAGGATTGTGGACACACGGAAATTAGGCAAACATGGAATCAGGAAATTAATCGCTCAGAATGAAAACGATCGCTGGCGTGATCAACTAAAATACGACATTCCCAGACGAAATGAGCTCCTCTCTGCGCAGTGCTGTCCTCGGGAAATAACGTTTGTGGTTCCAGGTCGATGCTGAATAGGATGGGGAACTTTGGATACATTCCCCCTGCTGCTTTTGACTAATCCCACAATCAATTCTAAAATAGACGGAGAACTATGGGAAAAAACCCAGTCACAGCAGTACTGCTGTGGAAGCACTCAAATACTTATTTTGGAAAATTGGATTTTTGATACGATAACTTTCGCTTTCAGGATGCATGACTTTGGATTTTATCATAGATAGATAGATAGCGGTCTTTATTTGGGCGAAATTGAGACCAAATGGTCCCTTCTTCCATTTAACCCATCGTCATATACATATTATATTAGCCATTTAAACTTACAGTTACATTCAAATCTAAACATAAACACATAGAGATAGACATAAATTCATTAATCCAAATTTGCACATCGAAAAGAAAAAAGTATATACATATATATAGACACACACATACACATACACACACATATATACCTATATGCATACACATAAATACACATATACATACATATCCACACACACATACATATACACACATAAAACATACATACATGCATTCATACACATGCATAAATACATACATAAGTACGCACATACACACCCATACATACATACATATACATATATAAATTAAGAATACTCCTTCAAATACTCAAATTAAATGACAGTGAAGATAGAGTACAATAAAATGAGGAAAGTCTAAGCAAAGAATGAGGTTTGTGGGAAAAGCTAGGGAGAGCGTGGCATTGCTCAACTAGTAAAGACCCACGCAGGAAAAACACCCACGAAGAGAAGGGGGGTGTGAAAAACCTGCGAAAACCCTATTAATTATAGGAAAGATACATGTACATTGTAACAATCATTTTTACAGAGTATACATATTATTAAGTTACTGAAATTGAAATGGAGAAATTAAATACATTGACAACACATGCGGAGTAATGAGAAGCGTGATGTTTCTAAAAATAATTACGCAAACTCCTACCGCTTGAGATGACAAAACAAAAAGCAGGGTAAAAAACAAAGTAGACACAGTGATCTGTATAACAGCTGAGTGGAATGACGGAGGGATACTGGTTAAGTTAAGTACCTGAGGAAAATGAACTTGTGAAGTGCTCTTCTAAATGTTGTTGTTGATGAAGAGTTTTTTATGTCATCTGGGAGAGAGTTCCACAGACGGCATGCTGTAACATGAAAAGATTTGTGATAGATTTCCGTGCGATGGTGTGGGACAAGAAGTTTGTTATTACCCCTGGTATTTCTGTTGTGGATTGAGTTGATGAAGAGGAAGTTTTTGTATAGATAATTAGGGGTGTGCTTTGAAAGTATTCCGTAGAGAAGTGAAAGAATATGTAAATGCCTGCGGCCTTCTAGCTTTAACCAGGATATTCTATTAAATGAGTCGGAAATATGATCGTACTTCCTAAGATCACATATGAACCGCACACAGGAATTATGGGTCTTCTGGAGTTTGGTTTTTAGTTCGCCTGAAAGGTCTTGGTATACTACATCACAGTAATCAAAGTGGGGTATGAGAAGAGTGGACACAAGAAGCATCTTTAAGGAGGGGGGAGCAATGTGCTTTAACCTTTTCAGTGAATGCAGGGATGAGTTAATTTTTCTGCAGATAGCAATTGCATGATCAGTCCAAGATAATGTTTCATTTATGGTTCTACATCTACATCTACATAATACCCCGCAAGCCGCCGCAAGGGCGTGTGGCGGGGGGTGTTAGGTCACCAACCGTAAAAACGAAAAATACCACATGCAAAAAACAACACGGAAAATTACACCCCAGCAGCGCACACACTCATGCAAAACTCCCTCCATCCAATACTCATGCAAACACATACACCGCAAAAAAACACAAAAAACTGCACCCCAGGATACAGCACGAAAGCCATCCTAAAACACGCAAGCCAGGACACAACAAGCAAGAATGTGAAACATCACTACCATATGAAAATGCACCACAAAACACTCAACCCCCCAAAGAGACAGTAAAAGGAAGGGAATTCGACCCAACGTTGCAGGTAGCAGGAGTTTCCCCCCGCCGGGAGGGAAGAGGGACTGAAAGGGAAACTTAAAAACAGATGAACAGAACACGAATGATGTCATGCGGAAAGAATGGGTTATTATAACAAAACACATAAGGTTAGTGGAGGAGCATGCATTTAAGTGGAACTAATTATTTTTTAGACACTGAGGGTGGCAAGTGGAATTTTTACTATCTATAATCCTACAGTTGCTATCCCGTATTGTCCGTGGGAAGGAGTCCTTGAGTCGGCTAGTCCTGGCATCTATTTCCCGAATTTTATATGCATGATCCAAGCGACCAATGTATGTAGGAGTACGAATAATCTGCGAGACCTCGGTGCTGAAACATGCGGATCTGAATTTATTTAATAATTTCAGTCTTGCATTGAATCGTCTCTCTTCTAATGATTCCCACCCCAAATCCATGAGCATTTCGGTAACGCTTTGCGTTTTATCGTAGGAATTTTTTACAAAACGGGCTGCCCGGCGTTGAACCTTCTCAATTTCCCGAATGAGACCTTTTTCACTCGGGTCCCACACGCTGCATGCGTATTCTAAATGAGGCCTTAAAAATGGTTAAGCCTAAATTATTTACTGTCCTTAGGTATGGTAAGATAGATCCTTGCAATTTTAGTGGTGGTAGTTTATCAATACTTATTTTAGAATGTATTTTATGGTATCCAATTATGATGGACTGACTTTTGATTGGGTTTATTTTCAATAAATTTTTTATTCCCCATAGTGACAAAGCAGCCAGATCTGCATTAATTTCGTTTATAATTGTAGGTAGGTCTTGAAGGCGGGAATGGTGATATATTTGTAAATCATCGGCATAAAGGTGATGATTGCAATTTAAAATGCATTTACTAATATCGTTTATATACAGGGAAAAAAGCAAAGGTCCAAGAATGGATCCTTGTGGAACACCCCTGTGTATTTGAAGCCAGTTAGAGGATGAATTAGGTGTAGTGACACTTTGGAATCGGTTACTTAGGTATGAGCGAATCCACAGTAAAGACGAGGAAGAAAAATTCAGGTTTTGAAGTTTTGCTAAGAGAATATCTTTGTCAATAGAGTCGAAGGCTTTGGTAAAGTCTAGGAGAGTCATTATTGTCACCTCTTTGCGATCCATGGATAGTCGGATGTCATCTGTTATTTTAAGGAGAGCGGTAGCTGTGCTGTGAGAGGACCGAAAGCCAGATTGTAGAGGATCAAGTAAGTTATTTTCATTCAGAAACTTTGAAATTTGTTCGTGAATGAGTCTCTCGAATGCTTTTGATAAAGGAGGCAAGATGCTGATTGGTCTGTATTCAGCAATGTTAGTGGGTGTGGATTTTTTGGGGATGGGACGGACGAGGGCACGTTTCCAGAGGGAGGGATATGTTTCAGTTAAAATAGACCAATTAAAGATATGAGTTAAAACAGGAAGTACAATGGGAAGTAACTTTTGTATGAGAATAGCTGAAATTCCGTCAGCTCCATCTGAGGAGGACTTGATTTTTTTGAGGGCCTGGAGGACTTCCATTTGTGTGACGGGAGAAATTTTGAATGAGCTTCTAGCAGAAACTGGAGTTGGTTCAGAATTTTGCAAACTGTATATGTATTCATTTTTTGCATTAAAGTCGATTTCCGTCGGTGGGGTTGTGAATAAACGGTTTAGGTCGTCTGGAGAAATGTCAGCAGGTAGGGAGTGTTGATTTTTAGTTTTTCCAACACCAAGGTACTTCAAGCTTTTCCAAATATGTGACGGGGGCTCTTTAGATATTTGGAAGGCATATCTGATTTTGGAATTTCTAATGACTTGTTTAGTTTTGTTACGCAGTTTTTTGTAGATATTGAATACATTTTCGTTTTTATGTTTTTTAAACAGGCTATAGACTGCGTCACGCCTACGCATCAAGTATTTTATTTCATCTGTTATCCAGGGGGAGCGTGGTTTGGACAGTCGGATTTTTCTAAACGGTGCATGTTTGTCTCCTAGATCATTTAAGAACGTATTAAATAGTTCTACTTTTTTATCTATGTCGTTGATGAATTCTATAGACTGCCATGGAATGGTAGCCGCATCGGATACCAGGTATTTGTCATCTATGGACTTGAAATCGCGAGTAAGAATGAATTTCTGCTTAAATTTAGGACATCTAACTGAGTATGTTAAAAATAACACATCATGCATGGATATTCCTGGGGCAGAAAGTTGCCCATATGTTGTGATTTTGTCAGGGTTGGCTGTAATTATTGCATCAAGCCAAGTGGCTGATGAAGATGTATGATGGGTAGGTTCTAGGGGAAGTATACTAAGACCGAGGGATGACATAGAGTTAGTAATTGTTTTAGAGTCATGAGTTGAGGAAAGAAAGTTGGCATTGAAGTCACCAGTAATAATAACATGGTCATAGTTCGGAATGAGGGAAGATAATGCTTCTTCCAAGTCGGAAAAATAACCTATCTTGGGTGGGCGGTAAACTATGCCTAAAAGAATTTTTTGTAGGTTGAAGGTTATCTCTAAGAATGCAAACTCGGGTCTTTTGCAGTAAACGGAAGAACTTTTTGATATAATTTTGAATGAGAGATCTTTTCTCACGTAGACACCTACGCCTCCACCACCCTTGCCGATACGATCATGTCGATAGAAGTTGTAGCCAGGAATGTCGATGGATGAGGTAGGCATATGAGGCTTAAGCCAAGTCTCAGCGATGGAAATTGCATGAACGTCGTTGTCAGGTAGAAGTTGACACAATTCGTCAAGGTGCGCAGAGAGACTTTGGGCGTTGAGGTAAATTATTTGAAAAGAACGAGGGTGAGATCTAAAAATGCTGCATAAGGTTAATTGATTGTTAAAGAATTTACTTGGAGCCACGTATCGTTCACGTAGATCAATGGTTGCAGAGGAAAGTCTTCGAGACGTATTTTTACCTTCAAGTTGGAAAGAGACGAATTCCGGTGCCAGAGGATTTAGGGATCTGTGGTGGAATTAGGGAAGAATTCTGGTGCAAAAGGGTCTAAGGGCGAAAAGGTTTGGGAAAATCCGAACCGGTATTTTGTGGGTAGCTGGGTAAAATGTAATGACACAAGGTCATTATCGGGGAATTCAGTCGTGTATGAGGGACAAGGATTAGCGATGTTACCTGTGGGGGTCAAGGTATTTTGAGTGGAAAGGAGTGGGAGAGCATCCTGCGGTGATGGTGTTACTGGCGGGGTATGGCCGAGGGTGTCCTGCCGTGGGGGTAAGGTAGTGGGTATGCGATAATGAGTTTGGGAATTTGGGAAGGCGTAATGGCTTACGGGTGACGACTGGGAAGTTATGTTTTTAGGAACCTGAGAGCCAAAAGAGGGGTTCATCATACTTCTTA
>NW_027286874.1:74621513-74671513 GCF_022747635.1 Hetaerina americana
ACACGAACTCTATTACAACCTCCCCTTTTCCACCCTCCGCCCTCGTTCCAGGTTCGTCTCATTCTTCCTCATCTCCCCCGTCGACGTCCGCATTCAACCCCGCCACAGTGCCGTTTCCTCCCGTCACCCGCCTCGTCTCCTCCCTTCCCCCCCCCGTCCTATCCAACCCAACGGGCACAACCCACCCCCGAACCCTTCTCTAAAGACCTCTTCCCTCCGCCCCCCCCACTACCCCTTTTCGACAACCTCCTATCCCCCTGCCAACCCCCTTCCTCTCCGCGAACACTCACCCCGATTCACTGGCAGTGGATCTTCTCGCCCATCCTCTCTCCTCCACCAACTCTCCCACTCACTCACCCGCTCACAAACCCACCTTCCTCAACCCGAGGAGGTCCTATTCCTGCAAACTCTCCGCCCGATCCCCCCCTCGACCCCTCGCCCCACACTCCTTGTCCGCATCCCACCACTCCGTCCCGTCATCCACACCCTCATCAATCACTCCTTCCGAACGTTGATTCACTGTTTGCCATTCAAGTCAACTTATCTCCTCCTCTGCCCAACCGTAAGGACGTTTATTAATATTATAATTATTATTCACAAAATAATTTTAGCGTAATTTTTCCATTTTTAATTTCTCCCCCTCATTCCCTCAAAAAAAAGGCTTTTGTTTTTTTCGGGTCATTTGGAAACACCACTTTTTTTTCACTACGGGAAAGTTATTGAAATTAGCGAACTTTGGGTTATTTTTTTGCAAATTACCCGGGAAACGGTGCTTATCGGCGTTTTTTTTCCAACCTTGCCACAGTAAATCAGCATCCTCTTTTTTCCCGAAGGTAATTACAATGGCAGGTTAATGATTACGACCGAGCATAACCATTGCATAGTGTTTTTAAGACAATTACATATATTATTCCTACGCTCGAAATTATTCTTCGCAACAGAATTATGGAATTGTGGAAAAATAGTCGTCCCTTGTATTCTTGCAGTCTATTCTAACAATTTATGCATGGATAAAGAGAATAAATCAATCTAAAAAAATGAAAAATTCTACTTCGTGCCAAAAAAAATTCTTAAGCCTGAATTTTTTTAAACGCTGGCCAAATTCGTGATGGCTCGATTCCCTCAAATAGTATTTAAATTCTTTGTTTCATTCAAAATTCAAGTCGTCGAACTCTGCCCTTTCTGTGATACCGGTAAAGGAATTCAATAAATAGCAGTCGACAATTAACGGATGTTTTTCAATCATCATGAGTATACTCTACAATGCCCTTAATTGATTCTGCACGCAACAGTCAATAATTAAGACATCTTGCCATTCTCAGAGTTACTTTATCATAAAATGTTATAATAAGTTATGTTTACAATAAAAACTCTAATGATTCATTTTAACCATCAATTTATTCTTTTGAAAAGAATCAACTCTTCTTGACCAAACAGTACGGATATATTATTTTTTTCACATTCAAGATTTGCCGTCTACTACGTAAAAATAGTTTAAACAATATAGTTAATAATTCACTCCTCGCAATACTGCATGTAAAATTAATTAGCCTCTTATACAGTAATTATAACTTATAGAATAATAATAATTAGAAACGTCAACATTTAACCCTGACTGCAGTAGTGAAAATGCCTCTATTTCAAAGGACTATTTTTTATCATAAAAAAGCGAGTTTTTTTAAAGTTTTTCTTAGGTAAAGACAATAATAAAAGTCTCCTCCACCCTACGATATGACTGATATGACTATCTGGATTAAATAGATGGAGTCACCTTACACAGGAAAACCAACTTTTGGCTGAGTAGGACGAGTGAACGTGAGAAAGTGAATGCAAGTGTAAGATGCATTGCTTCTGATGTAATCTCGAGTCAACGAGTGAGTCAGAGACTGCCAGAAAGCTTATTACGACGACAAGCCCGTTTGTGTTACACTGAAAATTAATCCGATTTGCCTCCATCTTGTACAAGGGACAAGGAAGCTTTCAACATCGAGGCACAGGACACAGAATTTGTGGGCAGAAACTTGGGCACAACTGTACGAGTAAGTATACAATGGGCCTCCCCTCAACTCTGTATGGAAACCCGTACGGATGCGTAGGGGAGTTTCAGTATAAAAGCTCCCTCAACGTGCCAAGAGTAGTAGCAGTAGAACAGTTGGAGGAGAGTGGAGATGAATCAATGGATGATGGTTACACAATTTCGGATAAGTGGCTTGTGAAGAGAGACTGAGCCTCCGTGTGAATTCGGGCCTTTGGAGGCGTTTAGTAATTCCACTGTGGAAGATGCCCCTTTTTGAGACAGAACCACGCGAATCATCTGAACGAGTCGCCTCTGAATAACGTTTTACCAGCTATAGTATATCTATGGAGGTACTCTTTGTGTTTACCATTGAAATTAGATACGCTAAACCTGTTGTCATACGAATTAATAATATATCAATTGAAAAAAAACTATAGACTTCGCTGTAGTTAAAATTTCCCACAACTGAAGTTTTTTGATAAGTTTTCGTAAACGATCTTGAACATTATTTCACGAGAATTTCATCATTTTTTTCATCAGGTTAGGATAGATTTTTGATGGGCCAAAATGCTACGCACTTAAATTTAAAACAATAAAAATATAATATCTCGATTCTACATCACAATAACTCGTTCTTTGGTTTTGCGTACATTCTATCTCCTTTAATTCCGTACATAAAAGCTGACTACTTCCCTCCTCTATATCGCTTTCTTAATACTTCCTCCATATCGTCTTAACTATTTTTTTGTGAAGGTGAGCTCAGAATAGGGAGGTAACATATCTTGAAATAGCGATATGGCAAGCGTAAAAGTACCCTATTTGTAACGCGTTACGTACGTAGTCTTACACCTAGGAAATGTTAAAATCATGGACCAATGTAGATGAACACTATGCTCTTGTATATCTCCCGAATCGCGAAAAAAAAATCTTAACTTTTCCTATTCAATTAGGTATCTCTATTTTGGCGGAAAGGACGATATATATTTCGATAATTTTGGTATTTCTGAACGTAGTTTGAGTCCTTCAAGTTGCCCCTTTGATAAAAAGAATCTACATTTTTTATTTTTTTTCAGCTACATAACGAATGTTTTTTTCTCTTGAAACTTTTCAGTGATGGGAACGCCAGCCCTAATATTCTCATCAGTACACACGCTATTCCATTCTGTTAAAACATCCAGGGGGGAAAAAAAGAGGCTATTAGCCACGAAAATTCTCATTTTTCGTTTTTGCTCTTTCGCTCTCTTATTTTTATCTGTTTACACTGCCCACTTTTTGTTTTACGTGCAAGCTTTTGAAGCATTTTGGCCACTAAGGCATCCCAATGCGTAGGTTAAAAAAAGGCCAATCACATCAAAGCATTATTTCTTTTTTTTACACTCATCGCTCCTATTGAATTGCCTTTTGATTTGAAAAATTTACACTTCCTCACTCTTTCTCTGTTGGATGTCGAAATGTTTAATGAAGACTAGGTAAGTTAAGAATATGCTAGAATGAAAATAAACTACACATTTTAATGTAACCATCCGTGAAATAGAATTCTTGAGAAAATTCAGACATATTGATATCTACTTAAACTTTCAAAAGGTCACAGAGATGCTTCGTTAAAACACGAACCGAACGAGAGCTGGGAATGATTTAAAATAAATACGGTGCAAATGAACACATGAATGAATAGCTCTGTGACTTAATGTGATTAACTCTCAAATTTCACGCGTGAACGAAAAGAAGACATAATCTGCCCCGCTGGCTAAGCGCAACCTTTTCAAAAATTCAATCAGCATTTTCATTGGTATTGAAGTCAGAATCCGAAATCAAGTTTATAACTTTGTCGAATTGCACCTTATAAGTGAATATCAAGTGGATCAATTCCGCAGAGTTGGTTGAAACTCCCTTTTTTTCTCCTCCAAGCCATCAAGGATCGACGTTCTAACGCACCAAAGATTTGGATGCCCAGCTGATACGTACGCGCACAATTATGGGGACCGGTATAATTTCCAAACGTTCGGAAATTCAATTTCCTTCCGGTACATTCATTCTCGGGACGGCACACGACGAATTCAAATCGGGTCTCTATAGTCCTTTCATTACGCGAGCAAATAAAATCGCACGAAATTATTTCAAATTCGACTTTTTTTATTCTAGCATAATAAGTAACTTATACCGTATACTCTTGGAACGAAATTCTTCCGTAGAGTTTGTCAGGTTGTTCATTAGTCTCTAGTCCCCTTGAAAATCATTCTCTTGCAAGCGAAGTTCCTCTCCCTCTCTCTCTGGGAAAAAAATGTCCTTCTTTAAGCCATGGCTCACCCCCTCGCGCGAATCCTCACTTCCCCACCCTGCTCCCCCGCTCCCTTTTCCGCTCCCAGCCACTTCCTGTCTTTCCGGCACCCATTCCCAAGGGCCTCGTTCTCCCATTGATGACCTACTCTTCCTTCCCCTTCCTGACCGTTGCCATTTCAGTATCTTCACCCCTTCCATTAACTACTACGTTTATAGTCGGGTCAATTCCCTGACCCCATTATGAACCTGCTGTGTAGGTATTTCATAACCATTCTCTTAAACATCCCCCCTATTGAGAACATAGTGTTTTTTTTTACGCCTTACTATAACATCAGTGCATTCCGAATGAATATCTGAGAGCAAGAGCCTGGGTAAAAATGGGAGAGAGAGAGAGATAGGGAGAGTGGCAGAAAGAATAGGAAAAGGAATTTTTGGGTGGAACGCTTGGTAGAACTTCCCGGATTAAAAGCGATTAAAATGAAAATAAGTTCATTGCAAAACCTTTGAGGGAGGAAAAAAGCGTAGGCGAGGAACCCATCGAAGATCGAAATAAAAAATATATACAAAGGTAGAGCGGTGGTCTTTTTCTCCAGCGAGGCATTATTTAAGACGACATTTGAGAGATGCGTACGGAATGAATCCTGCGAGGTATTTTTTTTAGCGGCCGTAAGTTCCATTCAAGGTGAGCGAAAGACGAAGACAATTTTTGAAACTAATAATCCATAAGAAGACATGCTTGGATTATGAGATTTTAATCGTTTTATGTAACGTTTGTAGTCACAAAAAAACCGCTTCCTCTGAGAAAATAGTTTTCTTTTTTATATAATCCGTAAGATTAAAAGGTACATATTTTTATATCTCCAAGAGCTTGATTCCACTTCTTTTTCCTTTTTATTTTTATTGACGGTAAATTCCAGGAAATTTACGCGGTTATTATTTTGAAATTTATCATTAACCCAGCAAATCCAAGAAGTCCCCTGCAGCTTCCCTTTTGCCAGGTATCGTGGGAATGGAATGAATGAATGGTGGTATATCGTGGGAATGTTTTCGCTATTCGGAGGTTTTCCATATTTATTAGGTAATCTACCGGTTAAGGTAGGTTTTTGGATGGACATAATTACTAATTAAATAATTTGTGACCCCTAGCAAAACACTACATCCTACTTTACATCAGGTCCCTCTTCAGCCCTGAGTACTTTCTTCCTCCCTTCATCCCGCCCAACAACCCTATCCTGTTCCTTCCCTTTCCTCGTTTGCTTAACAGTCTCCCCTCAATTACAGTCTTTAACATCCCGCTGCCGGTCAAAACCCCCTTGATCCACTTTTCCTGCCTCCATAGGATTGCTCCCAGCAAACCCTTCCCTTCGCCCACCATACCAAGTGCTTCCTCGTTTGTTTTCTTCTCTGTCCATTTCACCTTCTCCATTCTTCTCCAAACCCACATTTCTAAAGCCTCCAGTCTACGTCTATCCTCCTGCTTCAATGACCACGTTTCCGCGCCGTACATAGCTACGCTCCACATCAAAGTTTTTACGAGTCTTTTCTTAACATCCTTACTCAACGTCCCCGTCATCAACTCCCTCCTCCTTGTGAAAGCCTCTTTGCCTAGCGCAATTGTTTTCCTTACGTCCCTACTACTTTGACCCTGTTGGTCCAAAACACTTCCGAGATACGTAAAATGTTCTACTTGCTCTAGTTTTTGCCCTCCTATTTTAATGTTAAGCTTAGCCTTTTTCTTTCTAGAGAATCGCATAACCTTTGTTTTTATTAATATTGATTCTCATCCCATACCTGTCGCACTGAATTTCCAATTCACTCAGCAATGCTTGCAGCCCCTTGGCTGACTGACAAACTAAAGCTTGGTCATCAGCAAACCTAACTGATTTCACGAATTCCCCGCCCACTTTCATTCCTACCTCGAGTTCTGCCCATGCCTCTTTGATCATTTCCTCTGCATACAGATTGAACAGCAACGGTGATAATGGGCAACCCTACCTTACACCCCTTCCTAACACTGCCCATCCTGACTCCCCGTTTCCCACCCGCACCTGAGCAGTCTGAGACATGTACAGGTTGCGGATTAGCCTCCTTTCCCTCCAATCTATTCCTATTTTTTGCAGAATACTCATTAGTTTTTCCCAATCCACTCTATCAAACGATATTTCGAAATCTACGAAACAGGCAAATACCTCCTGGTTGTGTTCTATATTCCTCTCGATCAATAATCTCATTACTGCAATGGCATCACTCGTATCTCTCCCCTTCCTAAACCCAAACTGATCATCCCCTAAGGAATCATTTGCCTTACTCTCTATCCTTTTGTTTATGATCCTGAGAACAACTTTAGCTGCGTGGGATATCAAACTTATTGTCCTATAGTCCTCACATGATGTAGCCTTTACCTTTTTCGGAATAGGAACTAAAACTGATTTCACGAAGCCTTACGGCCAGATTCCTTCCTCATGAATACTACGAATCAGCCCATTTCGCCTCTTCCTCCTACGTTTTCCTAAACATTTCAATAGTTCCGCGGGAATGTTATGTACCACCACGGCCTTATTTAGTTTCATCTCCCTTAATTCCCTTTCTATCTCATCGCCTAGTATGCCTGGACCTAAACTTTGTTGTTCGAAGTTCTTTACTATACAGATCTTCAATATACTCTTTCCATCTCTCTTGGATCTTTCCTGTGTCAGATATTGCCTTACCTGCCTTATCTTTAACTGTTAGCATAGATCTCCCTGTCTTACTTCCCGAATATACTATATATATATATATAGATATATATTTCTATCTCATCGCCTAGTATGCCTGGACCTAAACTTTGTTGTTCGAAGTTCTTTACTATACAGATCTTCAATATACTCTTTCCATCTCTCTTGGATCTTTCCTGTGTCAGCTATTGCCTTACCTGCCTTATCTTTAACTGTTAGCATAGATCTCCCTGTCTTACTTCCCGAATATATATATATATATATATATATATATATATATATATATATATATATATATATATATATATGCGTGTGTGTGGAGGGAGCCTACAAATAGCGAACGCATTCCCACGATATAGATATAAGGAAAAGGGATATAAACATACAAAAAGGACAGGTACAAGGTTGTCGGCCAGGGAACGGTGCGGATCGCAAGATGAATAAAGCTTCATTGATCGCGACTATTATGCATGGTAGCTCGAAGCAGTGATCCTGTCACTTGCCAAACACAAATTCGCTTCTAGTTACGCCAAAACGGCAGCGGAAGGATCCGAAATTGGGCTATAGTGGTGACTGAGGATTTTATCTTTACAACATTTTATAAATCTTATTTTCAGGAGTCCCATCCCTTATTCATATACACGACTTATGTTCTGTACGAGGTAAAATCGCGACAGTATTATTTAACGGGTACTTTAGCTTGAATGATAGTTACGCGAATCCTCTGATATTGCAAAACGATAATGCAATCGAGGTCACCGATGATTTACTGGTAAACCAATCAAAATAGCGTGCCCTTTTCAATAACTTAGCTCGTACAGGTGTCTTTATAAACAAAGAAAGTTATAAGAAGTAAGTAATTAATCATGTCATGTAAGTAATCAATCAGTAAATAATCATGATTAACCTGCAAATAAGAAGGTAACTGCTAATTGCTATTGTATTTTGAAATGAGACTCTACTCACAGGTTCAGGAGAAAAATTATGCACATTCTAACGTTCATAAGAAAGAATATTGAAAGGAATATTTAAACGGCTCAAATGGCACTTTTGTTTCCTTACGTCACACTAAAACTCAAACATAATAATATGAATCCTGAATTTCCCTCGTTTTTATACTAAAGAACTAATTTGCACCCTGCTCCAAAAAAGGGTCTTTGCTTTGGAATGATTTGTTACTGCGGTGATAACTAAAATAAGTCAATTAAATTCTGAGTAAAATATATCAGAATACGCATTATAATTACCAGATAATAAATATCAGATACCTTCATAATGACAGGCATACCCAAAGCACGAGCCCCAGCCATAAGCGCAAAAGGTCTTGAAAAAAATTTCCTAATTCCAGGGAACTCTATCCTGACCACACCAGGTTGAACTCTAAGCAGTCTTTCACGCCGTTTTATATTCTTCTATGAGTTTCCACATGAACACACCTCAGTAATGAAGCACGTTTCATCAAACCGTGAAGGAGAAAACCTAGTTTGATTTGCATCGTATTATTCATCGCTTTCGTGAGCATATTCGCCGATGCATTTCTCACAGAAGAGAGAAATGTTATGGGTTTCTGCTTACGACGGCACCTGTCGTTTTGTCCTTTCATATTTAGACCGAGTTACTGAGCATGGACGAATAAACTACATTAAGCACATTATGCATTTGATTAAACCACCCTTTGAAATGTTAGTATTTCATCCAACTTGTTTCGGTAAAACCCCACTTTAAGCTTTGTTAAACCAGAAACATTACTTCACAGAAGTCGTAAACCTGAAAACCTCTGTTGAAAATAATTAAAAATTTCAACTTCAACACTCCTATTGCTTTTCAGTGACAAGGAATGATAAGAGACAGGTAGGATCATATGTCCTCGAAATGAAGGAAAGAATTTTCATTCTGCAAGTGATAAGAGTATGATACAAATGGACGTTTTAAAAAAATTATGTATATATATACATGTGTGTGTGTGTGTTTGTATACATGTATGTATATCACATATATATATAAATATATATATATATATATATATGTTTATATATATATATTTGTGTGTATATATATATATATATATATATATATATGTACTTCCTTGTTTTTTTCTCCAAAGAAGTATTCAATACAACTCCTTGAAAGGCTTCCAAGAGTTCCCGTTTCCACTTTCTACTTCTCGAGAGCACCATTTGGACGTCAATCTCTCGATCACCAATGTTCGCTGCTTCTTCCTTCCGCTCCCTCGCGCTCTCTCTGTCTATCTCCTCTTCCAGTTCCCCATTACAAACCTTCACTCGTCACCCCCTCCTCCCCTCCCCTCCCTGTCGTCGTCGTCCCCCTAAGCTCACTGGATACACGAGGAGAGGAAGAGCATCCTCCCTTAAAAGGCGGAAAATGACAAGGAACAGCAGGCGCACGAGAGAGGACCAACCCAACCGTCTCTAGGCAATAACAAAAACAATGTAAACACTCTCAAATTTCACGCGTTCCCCGATTCCGTGCGAAAATGTCCGAAATAAATAATGATCTCTTTCATTTTTGGCCTGGCACCGGAGGTTAATTCTATATCATCCTCCCGGAGACACTCCCGTGTCGTCGCGTTTTGAAAGACGGCATCCACTCGACGTGTTTTCTTTTTCAAATATCTCCCAACCTGAGGACCCCTGTCGACACACAAAAAAAACTGTAATGAATCCGACAAATTTTAATTAAGAAGGAGCAAAATCTCCATTGGCACGCAAATGCAATTTTACTGAAAGCATTTTTGGCACATCTGCATTGTGTTCACTAAAATGCGCGAGACAAATCTTTGATGTCTAACATAGCGACGCAATTTTTAGCCACTCGCCAACTACAATTTCCTATGATTACCTGAGATTCGAGTTTAAGCATCGCCATTCATCCATGATTTAATTTTAAAGAAGTAATTCCTGACTTACTTCACATTTAATTAAATATATTCTTCTTCACAGGGATGTCATTAAACTATTCTATGCTTTGATACACAATGTTTTCTTATATTTCTTTTAATAAGCATTCAAAGGAAAAAATATGCAAAGAACAATTCAAATCCTATAGAGAAAAATATCTCAATTAACCGATAGGTAAGGGGAAGATCTGCACGATTATTATAACTTGCAATCCTAAACAACATTCTGTGGAAGGTGTATATTCACTCAAGTTAAGACTGTAGTCCTTTTCTCTAGGACGATATAGGATTTCTAATTAACATACACTGCTTTATTAACAGATAATGTGGTCTGTTGCATCGTAATTAGGCATTTCAATAAACCTGTCCTTTTAAACATAAATTTATATATATATATATATTGATATATATATATGCATAAATATATATAATGCATAGACACACACACGCCTGCCCCCTTCCTCCCTCCTCACTCTACCCCTTCTTTCTATTGAAGTAGGCCACAGAAAATTTTGATCAATTCATTTATCAATTCCTCTTTTTTTCCTTTATTTATTTAATTAACTTTTGTCATCTAAGTTTGCCAGTATAAAATACATGACACCGGTAGCAGGAGAAGAAAATACATATCGTAGGTGAGCTCTTTCAGCAGTAACCCTCAGACTTTGTCGATATTATGTATAAACATGCGTGTGCATATACACACACACACATATATAGTATATATATATATATATATATATACTCATATGTGTGTATATATATATTCACTCATATGTGTGTATATATATATATTTAATATATAAACATAGTAATCAACCCGAAGGTCGGTTTTGGAGTTGATGGTAGAGTTGACCCAGTACTACGCCCGACAGCATGTGAAATTCACACACCAGGGCATGGGGGCCCGTTCCTTTTTCTGTGCCGGATATGGTTTCCCAAGAAGATCTGGTACCCGAAAAAGCACCACAGCTTGGGTGGTGCTGAGGATGCCCAGAGAGCCTTTACCGGGAATCGGTCAGTAGTGCAACGCTCTCTACGCACACACACAATATATATATATATATATATATATATATATATATATATATATATATATATATATATATATATATATATCTACACTTACATGCTTACAAATACACATATATACTTCATTAGATTATCCGACAAGTAGTTAGATAAACTTAACCATTGTCTTTGTATTATGTAACGTTAAGATCAACGGATAGGGATCAATGCATCTATTTACCCCATTATCATGCCAAGACAAAGTAGGTACTGGTCTCTAATCTGAAAGTGCACGCTATAGCCTGGAGATTAAATCCCTGAAAAAATGTAGGAGATTATGTGATGAACTCAATTTCACCCGATAGGAGGACCATGATGACGTTTATCAGCCTAATCAACGTAACATCTTACTGACCGGCAAACCGCATGAAACACTGAAGAGAAGCCGCCCTTGGCTCATGAATGTAAGTTTCCATATCGATGCGCCAGGGAAGGGGAAAGAAGAGTGGGGGAGGTGATATCGACGAATCACGAAGAGAAGGCTAACCCACTGACCCATTGTCCACATCCGCCGCCTCGTCCTTCTACCACCAAAGGGCGTGATTCTAAGGCGTCCAGCCAACCATCACATCACCCCCCCCTTTCACTCTCTCGAAATATTCCTTCCACGACTGAAATACGGTGAGACACCATGTCTCCCTCTCCCCAGACCCATTCTGTAGGGAGCGTTCCAAAGGTAATGCAATTGAATTTCCATTGCCGCTCCTATTGATTAAAGTGGGATGAAACCAATTGGAGTAGGTGGGTGGGATGTTAAGCTTTGCCGCGGATCTGGTCTCAGTGCTCTCTAAGCTGTGGTGTCAGGAGAACGTTGATAACGTCAGTTGTTGCAAACCTCTGCGCGACGACCGTGTCACGAAAGACCAACCGCGAAGTGAATTTTGCAACTTATTGAAAATGAACCTGATTATCTGGACAACGTATTCACGGGTAATGAAACCTGGGTTTTTTAATACGACCTACAACAAAACGCCAAAGCTCTGAGAGGCACACCGACCACTCCCCCAAGCCCAAAAAGGCAGGAATGAGCAAATCTAAAGTGAAAACAATGGACATTGTCTTTTTCGACAGTAAAGGAGTGGTCCATATGGATTTTGCTCCTCAAGGACAGAAAGTTAATGCTGACTACTACGTGGATGTGCTGGAAAGACTCCGAATAGGGTCGTCAGGATGAGAGAAGACATCTCCGCTACCTGGCAACTCCATTACGACAACACGCCGTGCGACAACGCGCTACGAGTCCGCGAATTCCTGGCCAAACACCAGTTGCCAACGCTGCCCCCCACTATAGTCCTGAAGTCGCCCCAGCAGACTTCTTTTTGATCACTCGAATTAACGCAGCCCTGAAAAGAACGCGTTTTTGGTCCACAGAAGAGATCCAATCAGCCGTGACGAAGCCCTTACGAGATGTCCCCGAAGGCGCCTTCCAGGCCTCGTACCGGTTATGGCAGAGTCGCTGGAAAAATGTGTGGAGGCCCAAGGACAGTACTTTGAAGAATTTTAAGTATTTGTGAAAATCTGTTCAATAAATTACTTTATAAAAATAAAAGCATTCATTTTTGAACGCACCTTGAATTTCTCCACCCATCTTCCTTTCGCGCCCCGAATCCTTCCTCCGCGTCCAGTTAACCACAAGTTTTCTCTCCAGCGCTATTCCACTGTTAAATTTCCTTATATGCCCACCTCTCTTACTCTCCCACTTTCTCTCTCTCTCAAACACCCGCTCTACCCCCTCTTACTTAGTGTTCTCTTCCTCCAACAGCTTCTTTTTTCCTCGTCCTCTTTCATCCACACTCCGCTCTCTCACTCTTCCTCCCGATTTCCAAGAACAAGTCACTCTATCCCATCTGTAAGGCTCAAGAATGTCCACGTAGAGACTTTGTACATACATATCCTCGAGATCATCTTTCGAGTATTTCTCAGAATCCCTTTGTCACAAGTGCCCTCTCCATTAATCCCAATCCATCCTCTCTCTCTCTCTCTCTATAAACCCTAAACCCTTTTCCTACGCCCCACATCACCTGTTCTCATCCTTTTTTCTTCCCACCCTTATCCTCCTCCCTTCCGACTCCTTTCTTCCAACCGCCCTCCTTCCTTTTGCCATCGCACCACTCTTCTTCATTTCCGTTTTTATTGCCTTTTGCTCCCTCATGGGTTCCTCTTTCAGTTCTCTGCTACCAACTCCTTTCACTTTCCCCTTTCCTGGTTCTTTATGTTTTCCTTCTAAATTTCTGATTCCACCTTCCAGGTAGTCCTTACCTCCTCCAAAGACGTGGCTCTTCTTGATTCAACATCTTAGTTTTTGTTTTCCCCTCCCGTCTTTAATGTTTAATGTTTTGGGAGGAGCATCGACGGTAGAGACGTAATATTTTTCCTGCCAGACTGAGATGGAATTTACGGGCTGACGGTAGAACCAAATAAAATTAATTTAATCGTGAGGAAAAGGAGATAGTTTAATGCAATGACGAGGTTGTCCTATCATATAAATTTATAAAGGACTTGTTCTTTTAAAGATGATGCTGATCAACTTATACAATCGGAAACGTTAACTTGAGCGAATTCTAAGTATCCCACGATGTCTAGACCACATTGTATATCCTGGTGCCCATCGTGCTACGACAGAAGACGTCGGAGACTAAGAGAGCAGTCGCAGACACCATGGTGAGGTCGTGTCATCTCTTTACAGAAGAGATATAAGTATGCTTTTGACCTATTGACATTCATGTTAAGACTATACTTGGGACTTCACGGCACCAAGTTAGTAACAAGCCGCCCTTTTCAAAGATTCCCTCAACGGATCTTTAAATTTTCAACTGGCAGCCTTTAAATTCTCACTGGGTTACGGCATCACGTTTCTTTCTCCTCTTGCTCTCTCACCTTTCTCCCCACTCATCCAACTGTTCGATCATTTTTATCACCAGTACCAAATGAGTTCATCCACCCCTCACTAATTCTCGGAAATTTTACAATAATATTATTTAAGCAAGATTAATCTTCTGATGCCAGAAAAACCAAATATCATTTTACGAAATGCCCTTACGTGCTGCTATTGTTTCTTGGAAGTAAATGAAAAAGAAAACTTAAAAACTACGGAGAAGTTCATTCCATCATTTATGAATTAATTTTGAGAAATTTGGGAATTCTACATAACCTGAGCCTTTATTAACTACCACTGAAACCCTGATATAATTAATTAATCGAATGCAGTGAAAATTTTCTCCTGGCGCAAGTGACTAATTAACCTAAGCCCATTTCTTATTTCTAAACCCAACGTACATTATCTCAAAATAAAACGCAATAAAAATATATTTTTTGTGCAATTGACTTGAGTGACAGTTCGGTTACTTGCTCGTATTCTTATTTTCTCTATTTTCTCAATCAATCGATAACCACTGTGCATGTGGAGAGCTTTCTGTATGTTTCAACTTATTTTCGAAAAAATATGAAGATGCTGGATAAATGTTTGGAATATTGAAACAGTGCAAGAGCAAATTAGAAATTTTTACTATTTTCAAACGCTGATACTTTCTCCATTAATTTCTCGGAGTAGAGCCTTGAATATTAGAATTTTACAATGAAGCATCCAAAATGACAATTTCGATACTTTGATCATTTAATGACCATTTACAATTCCAATTCGATAGGTTATCCAATAAAAATTCTATACGCTGAGGGAATAAAGGTCCTTAACACATCACTTTCGTAGAGATTTATAAAGATTGCGTACGAAAAAACTTTCAGTTGGCTGAAAATATTTCAAATATATACTGATGATCACTGGAACTCTATGACAAACTTGCACAGTTACACAAAACTTATTCTCATTCTCATTCGAGTCAAGTAGTATATATCTACATCCGATACATATGGCTTTCCACTGGAGATAGCATTCTGACGTACGTACCCTGTCCAGTAGAGAAGCATTTAATTCTCCAAATTTCTTAATTCACATTCGACTGTGAGTCATTTCACTTCTTGAAGTGGCGTAAGTTGAAGATGTGCCAACATTTGTAAATCCCATTGGGATAGTTATACACCTCTTTTAATCACATTTTAATTTTAAGTTTTTCATAATTGCATGAAACTTTTATGCAATGATTCAAGTGTGCTAAAGTACAAAAATATCAACTGCCATAATTTCAGCGATCAATTCCTAATTACTCTCAACGACCATAACGACCGTTGATATGGCGATGAAAAAACAATATTCACTAGAACTTTAACTGATTACGCCATTATCAATTGAAATCTCTATTGGACACAAATTTAAATGAATCAAAGATTAGAAAAAATGATCGAGAAAAAAAATAATTTTTCCGGAGAGAAGTTTTGATACGAACTTTTCACTCCGAATAATAAAAGTTTTTCTCCTACGACTTTTATAAGTCGAAAGAATGGGTCTCAAACAGTTGAATTGCCACTCCATTTTAACGCCAGTCAAGAAATTCTCAAAGAGGTTTTTCACCTTCCCAACCGTTTCCATCAAACTTAGATTTCCCTGGATCACAAAGTTCTTTTTTTTCATACCCCCATCACGCCCCTTCCAATCCTCCAGAGCACCCAATTCTAAACTTATTCTCCCTTCACGAGCTAATTCCATCGTTTTATTCGATCGTTTCTTTTCATGCCGAAAGCTGGCGCGGGTTAAATATTGGAAGGTAACATGCGGTCTCGATTTCAAATGAAATAAAGTCATTTGTATGTCTTCGACTTCCTTCACTCCCCCTCCCCAACCTCCACTCACCTCTCCTTGTTCCTTCTCTCGCATGCCTGCTCACTTCATCTCTTTCTCTGCCTTCCCTTTCATCTCACCCGATCCTCTCTCTATCTCTTAAACCCCTCTCCCGCCCCCCAAACCGGCAACCACCAAGCGCCTTCCGGTCCAAGCTCTCACCCCCGCCACTATCGCACCCTATCCCTCTCCCGAACCTTCCCCTCCTCTCGTCTACTCGCCTTCCAATCTCAGAAGACGCTCCGTCAAAAAAATCCTTTTTCCTACTCCTTGGCTGTGACAAACCCCTTCTTCTACTCCTTCCTCTTTCTCTCTCTCCATCTTTCTATATGTATATATATATATATATATATATATATATATATATATATATATATATATATATATATCTTTCGTGTTACATATATATATATGTAACACGAAAGTGTTGAATAGTAGTATTCAGTAGTACTGTTTCTTCCGAGGACGACGGAGCTAAATTCCGTCGAAATTATTAATACATAACTTATGAGTGTTCTTTTTATGTGTTCTTATATTGTTTGCTGCTGTCCAATTTTTATATATATATACTCATTCACATTGCAATAGATACAAGGAAAAGGCACAGGAACATAGATTAAAGACGAACTCAGGAGAGGTGCGGAAGGCGGAATCGAGCAAATAGCAAGCGCAAATATATTTTCTTGAGCGGAATTGGCACACCGGATCTTTCCACTTGCCGGTCGGATGCTCCTAACACTTGAGCTATCGAGGAACCGTAATTAACTCTGAGATTTGCAGGTGTTTTATATTAACCAAGTTCCCCGATTCTTTGACCAAGAGATGGCGTCTGGAGGCATTTTTGCGCTTGTGATTTGCTCTATTCTGCCTTTCCCACCTCTCCTGTGTTCGACTTTTATGTGTGTTCCTATCCCTTTTCCTTATATCTATTTCCATGAGAATGAATATTTGTTCACCGTAGGGCCGGATTTCGTGTCTGAATGTGTGTGTGTGGGAGTATATATATATATATATATATATATATATATATATATATATATATATATATATATATATATATATATATATATATATATATACTTTTCGAATTCCCTTTCTTCTGCTCACCTTATCTCATTCGCGCCCAGTTTTAGGTAGACGCGATGGAGAGGAGGAAGAGAAAAAGATGAGGGGATATAGGAAGGTATAGAGGGAGAAACAGGGAAAAGAGAGAGTGGAAAAATAAAGGTTGTGAGTGGTGGCGCCTTCGGCTCTCCCTAGACGGTGAAAAGTGAGTGACTGGGGGGGGAGAGGGAGGGAGGTAGGGAGGGAGGTAGGGAGAGTAAGAAGGAAAGAGGAGACTGGAGAGAGTAGGGATGGAATAGGATCGGCATGAGAGGGGGTGAGTAGGAGGTGCGTGCGTATGAGGGGTGGAAAGGGTGGTTGGAGAAGGATTTTGAGGAAGAAGGTGGAACGGTTGGCGGGAGCTTGGTGATCCTTCGTCCTACACATCTCCATTCCAGCCGGGCCCACTGGAAATTCCACGCTCCGCACCCCAGTCCCCCCTATTCTCCATCTCCCACTCTCTCTCTCTACCCCCCCGGCAACCACCCCTCCGGCGCACCCCTTTCTGCCCCTGAGAACCCTTCCCCCGTCTTGTCTTATCCCTCTCTCCACACTCACCCACGTCGCCCTCTGAAATCCTCCTCCTACACCGCCCCCGTCCCCATTCCCCTGGCGCCGCTCCTGCGTCCTCCTCCACACCTTTTCCCTTCCCGCAATTCCCCCTCCTCCTCAGATAACATTCATTATTGACGCAGACCGACTGGATAAAATTGCGTCGAGGTTGAATTAAGCAGCAAATTGAACCTTAAAATGCAAGACCCAATTTGTCAGAATGAACCGAATTCCGAATGGCCTGGCATTAAGCGCCGTCTTATTTAGTCGATGAAATTTAAATGCCTGTTAAGGGTAGGAAATGACTCCGAGCCTAATAATTTTCCAGCTGATACTCTGGGGGTGGAGGAAGGGGGGGAAAGGGAGGCGGAAGGAAGGGGAAGGGAGCAACGGCTTTCATATTGTTGCCGCGAGATCTTCATATTGCTATGGATAAAATCAGCAGCAGCAAGGAAGGGGGCGAGTCGTTTGCGGTGGAGAAGGGCGGGACACCCTTTCGAAATGTGATACCCAGCCGATAAATTGAGAGGGTTTCAACGCGTGTCACCTGGAGACGAGCCACAGTGAAAGCTCGATATCGATGAATTGTGTCGGGTAAGACTTGATTGCCAGAAATTCCTGAAAAGTGTCATTACTGAAACAGTAATCCAATTTGAGAGCCTCAAGTTAGTAAAAATGATTATTAAACCCATCAAGGTCGTTTTATGCCTCAAAGGGACAATATGTAGGCAAGTCAAAAGATCCGGTGCTCAAGTCTCGGTCAAGGAAATATTTGTTCGCTAGTAATCTGTTCGATGCCGCCTTCCCCACCTCTCCTGTGTTCGTCCTTTATGTGTTCCTATATATATATATATATATATATATATATATATATATAATTATATATATGTATATATATATATATCAATCGATGATGGTCGTGAGGCCGTTGGCGTTGGCAAACACTAATCATAGATAGAAATATAAAACAAGGAGCACTTACACGTATTCCAAAATTTTCGGTATCACAACCTACTACATATGTATATTCACATACATCCTACCTTAATCAAAATAAAATATCGTGAGGTCATGGATTGTCATTCACTTAGACATGGAAGGACTCAATCGAATTGCTTTTACATAACGAACCTGACAGCAAACCTCCAACAAATCATGCATAGGCGCATAGTACGAAGTTAACAGATTGATTTAAGGCATTCTATAAATTAAGGCCATTCATTTAGTTAATTTTTGCATTTTCCTTTGAATTCTCCTCTCAGGTCCTCACCCAAACTCTTCAAGAGTGCAACGATGCGAAGATAAAGATATTTGTACACGAGAACAGCTCTTCATATTGATTATATATAATGCACGGAAGTTTTAATTCCTTCACTCAGTAAGTCATGGAAGGACTGCAATTCTCTCAAGAAGAACTAAAGCGACGAAATGAGATGAAGGTTCCATGCTGCTTCCCGGAATTACCGTCCTTCGCGTAGGTTTGTTTGTTGGACAACAGTTTCACCCCCAGTCCTGTGGAGGCGTCTTCAGGCAAAAAGGCCGCAATAAATTGGAGACACTGGCTAGCCCGAAGCGCTCTGATTGGATGTTTCTTGGTGGAAAGGTAGTAATACCCCTTTCCACGTCGAAGTCAGTATGTAGCCGTCCTCACTGTTGAAATTATTAGGGTTTTTTCATTATTCCAACCGCTTCTATTATGATATCTTCTATATCTATCTCGGGTAATAGCGTTTTCCTCTTGCCAGCACTTTTGTTTGATCCAACTCAATTATGTGTCCTGGTTCCGTCCACGCACATATATAGTATGATCGATAATTGCGCAGAGTAACAACTGTTTCTTATCTGTGGCCCTTTGTTGCTCCTTAAGTCTGCATCTGATTGACCTTCCTGTTTGGGCCATATAGGATTCTCCACATGTGCACTTGATCTGATATACCCCTTCGTAGATGAGATTGGGGATCCGGTCCTTAGGCTTAGGGGTGATTCGGTGATTTTTTGCGTCGTGGAGGACCTAGTTGGTACATTATGTTTCCGCAGGAGCCTAGTCATCTTTTCAGCCGTTCCAATGACGCACGGGGTGGTGGCCTATTCAGTCTGGTTATACTTTCCAGGCTTCTCCTCGTTTTGTTTTCTTGCCCGAATCCGGTCTTTCGTCAGCTCCATTTATTTCTTGGCGATCTTTTTTAGGATCATTTGTTCTGGGTATCCCTTTTTTCTCTAACGTTGAGATCAACTGTCGTTTCTCCAAGGGAAGCGATTCGGCGTCTGAGATAGGCACGTTGAACTAATGCATTGACTAGTGAGCTCTTCTGGGCGGGATGGTGGTGATGTGATCGCGAATCCAAATACCGGTCGGTATGGGTTTTCTTGTGATACACCACATGACCAAGGCTGCCAAATCAGAGCACTCAGGGCCAGCCAGCGTCTCATGTATATAGCGGCCAAATAGTTACGAAGATCACGTCGTCTGCTGTTGGTGATAACAGCTTGCCAATGCCTTAAAATTTACAATAAGGATATTCAATGGAAAGAATCTGCCTCCTCATTGGGATGAGGGTAAAAAGAAACTTAACATTTCCACCAAAAAGATTAAATATTTCAAAAATATTTAATTGTTAATATTTTAATGATTAATATTATATAAGTGAAATATTAAATCTTTTTGGTGGAAATATAAGTTTTATTTTACCCTCATAATGAAGGAATTCCACAAAGTTAAACCTGAAACTGTTATGTCCCTCCTTGGGAGTAACAATTGATTACAAATTAACAATGAGAAAACAAATAAATACCACGATTGGCAAAGCCATCTGAATACGCTCAGGTTTATCCCTGATATAACACAACAACGCTACCCCACCCGTAATTGAGAATTTAATTTAAACTGCATACACGTGTCCAGTCTCCGGGGAGAGAAAATATATCCGATCGCTCCATTAACATTGACAAACGAAAAACAAATGAAAAATTGCATAAAATTAGAAATATTACGCCTGTATATAACATGAAATAAAGAAACTGTCAACAAATTATTTCGAAAAGTTTAAAAAAAACTGACAATAAAATATTACGAGAATTGGCAAAGACAAAAGATCAATTCTAGACAAATACAAAAGACCAGTTCACCCCTGATAATTTATAAAAACAGCTTGGCATAGATATTATTGGAAAATAGAAGAAGTTGTCACAGATCGTAAATTACTTAATAGTGATATCCTCAGCTTTAATGCCGCCCAAAGCGGCTTGAAGGCATCTCCAGGACTGGGGGCGAAACTGTTGTCCAACAAGCCAATCTACTCGAGGATAATTCCCGAAAGCAGCACGGAACCTTTATCAGATACACGTAGCCGAAGACTTATTATTAAATTGACCAAATGAGATAGTTTATAGAATTTTATTCAACATAAAAATATACTTTTGATTTATATAAGGCGTAGGTAACGATGAGATATCGTTTCTCTTTCAATATTGGAAAAACTTTAGTCTCCGAGTTTGCCTAGATCGGAAAGTGATTTCCTAGTATCTTCAATTAGGATGGGGTTGTATGATAAATTCTAGAGCGAGATCCGAGAAAAACTTAATGAAAAATGAACACATACCGGCGTCCAATTAGACTCCTTGGGGTGCGACACTTAAATCGGGACAATTTTCAATTTGAATTTCCCCGCCATATCTTAGTTTCACTGGAGGTCGCGATTGGCGTTCTTGAAAGCTATAGGCATCTAGTAAGCAGTCATGACCTCAAAATGGCCGAGATGTTACGTAAAGTGCGGAGTACAATCGAAGAGCCGCTATTATCCAAAGTGTTCGCGCTGGGCGTTCTATTTGGAAATAGTGAGATTCTTCTGGTCTTTTGGAGCTTCGGAGAAGTCTGGGGAAGGTTTCGCTAACCTGGAGAGGAAATCTCATTCGAGAAAACGCGTGCTTGTCCGGATTTAAGCACCGCACCCTGTATTATACACAGAGCGAGAAGCAATCAATCATACCACTATTGAGAAATAAATATCGCCCTAAATGCCAGCAGATTTACTCTTTAATTAACTACTCCATGAGTATCATTTAATATTTTACGGTTGGTATTTAATTATGGATGACGTTAACTGCTTACAGAAGATAGCTCGTTTCTTATAGCAAGGGCACTGTTACCGTCATAAGGCAATTAATCTTATATTACACATCCCTCATTTAAAATACTGACTTGGGGTTTTATAGATATATATATATATATATATATATATATATATATATATATATATATATATAAACACATATGGAGCCGAAACATGAACTTGAATAACGTTCTACTTTCTCAGAAATTATGAAAACAGTTCATTACTGCTATAAAATTTTATGCACGTCAAACAGAATTCTTGCACTCATGGACTCATAAATCCAATTTACGAGGAAATTTTACAGTTTTAATTCTGCGTTCGCATATGCTGAAGAACATTTTTGCGCAAATTGAAACATATTGGCTTTTATGTTTAATAATTGAACATAAAGCACTATTGGTAAATGTTACGATAATCTATCAAACATACGATAAATTATGCAAAAAATAAATTTAATAACTGATCTCATATTTTACCACCCATTCACTAAAACACAATGGAGGACCTTTTTTGGTATATATACATATCTATCCCTTGACTATTGCGACCCCTACACACAAAATTTTAAATATGTTTGTGTGTACACATAGAGCGTTGCAATACTGACCGGAGGATATTTGTAGGTGATGATAGAGTTCACCCAGTACTTATTATATATATTATACCTATATTTTATACATAATTATTGCCACAGGCCGATCGATAGTAGAAGTAAAAAGTATTTTATAGGTTCCCTAATTTCTCAATCGATATATTTTAATATCACAAGTGTTTTTCTTATAACTGATTAAAGTTAAATTAAACACCACGATACGCCATAGTAAATCAACACAAGCCAAGTAAGGTACATCTTACAAATGAAAGCCACAGTGGAACTCGGAAAATAAGCTCGCGCTTTCTGTAGAGATCTCTGCAATATTCAGATGATACTTATAAACCTTGATAATACTTGTTTTTACCATTTCATGCTAATAATACTTCCCTAAATAGCTTATTATTTAATATCCTATTTTTATGAAGCATAAATTTAAAGAATGATATTCAAGGATGAAAATTTAATTTATCATTCTCTAATAATCTGTTTTTTCTGGAGAATGAACGCCGAGAAATATTGAGGTAGGACGCGTTTTTATGAACACGGATGCTATATTAAGATCTTTGATGCATTTTAATTTTAGAGTACAATCGCTTCATTTTAAATGGAATGGTTCCCTAAAACCCTTTCCGAAAAGATAAAAGACAATTTCATATTTAATCCTGGGTAACTCATTCTTATCCACTCGTTCTGAAAAAAAATTATTCAAAATATTTACCAAAGGTCCAATTCCATAATATTGCTTTCCGGTAACGGTATATTTAACCTCTCTTCCTATATTAAGTATTATTATTATATATAAGAATTATATTGAAGCTCTATTTTTTCTTCCCGGTGTTATTACATTTCTCTAATGCTATGATCTCTGCTGGTTTAATTCAACAAATATTTACGCACGTAATACGTCATATTACGTGAGCTGCAGATGCACGCAGAATGGATTCTTTTGTAGGAAATACGGACATTTTCATAATGTGTTACAGTCAAGTATGATATGTATTCCTAAATATTACCGTAAAAAAATGAAAACTAATTATCAAAAGAGGCCAGATAAGTTGAATTCTGTTCATAATAATAATTTTTTCTATTACTGATCAGCAAAAAATGTTAATATACTCACCAAAACTTCCAATTAATGTACCATAGTAACCTTGCGTAGGCACACATGTGGAACGGTTTTTGTTAAAATATATTGAAATACATTAAGTTATCAATCAATTGTAAGTTCCTGACGATTGTATGTAGACATAAAATTAACGTTTTGCCTGTACTGACGACCACGACAAATATTGGAGTCTCCACGGTATGCCAACACTAATTATTTAAGTAGATAAGCATTGATGCAATTTTTCCAAAAGAATGTGGGTATAAGCATTTGATGGAATTCGCTGACCGAAATAAAGGGTGAACATCACCGAATTCAATTAAATATCTGTTAAAAAGCAATCATCATCAGCGAAGCTAGATATGCATAGGCCCTGTCCTGATAGATAAATTTAACTCATCTACGAATCTATTTTAAGTAACATTTATTGTGGTCGATTAAAATTCCCTGTCCAGGCGTCCGGAGCGGAGCATTATGTGTATATACACATATATAGAGTATATATGTGTATATATATATATATATATATGTATATATATATATATATATATATATATATATATGCTCCGATACATTGACGGCATCTTTCTACTATGGCCACAAGCATAGATTCCCTCAATTCCTTCATCTCCCAACTCAATGATTCCTCATCTCTGTCTTTCACCTCGACCATTTCATCCTCTCAGATTACCTTCCTCGATGTTAATATTTCCTGCAGTAATAACAAATTCCTTACCTCTGTTCACACCAAACCTACTAATAAGCAGCAATACCTTCATTACAGCAGTTGTCACCCCTCCCATACCAAGCGCTCCCTCCCTTACTCTCTCTCTATCCGCGGTCACCGCATTTGCAACCATCCCGAATCCCTTAACAAATACCTTAACAATCTTCACCACTCCCTCCTCCAACGAGGATACCCTGATTCTCTCCTCCATAAAAAATACTTAAACATTCCTACACCCCCAAACCTGCCTCAACCACAGACTCCCAGCCTCTCTCAATCTGTACTACCTACTTCCCAGGCATTCAGTCTCTCAAATTCATCCTCAAAGACCTATTCCCCATCCTTAAAAATCACAACACTTCCTCCAACCTTCTTCCCAAATGCCCCTCTGTCACCTTCAAACGTCCCGCCAACCTAGCAGATATCCTCAAATCCACCAGACCGCTCTCAAAATCCCCTCACACCCCCAGAGCCATACCCACTCCATGTCATCGAGCAAGATGCAAAACCTGATTTATTTTCACCACTCCACCCAACTTAATCCCACCATTTAACTCTCTCCCGCCCTTCACCTATTCCTTTTGCACTTCCAAGAATGTTGTTTATCTTCTTACCTGTAAACTCTGCCCGTCCTTTTACATAGGCCAATGTTCCACACTACTTAACATTAGGATTAATAACCACCCCGCCTCGTGCAATCCCTCCTCCCCATCCGCAGGTGTCCCCATCCCTAAACATGCTTCCCATCATAATACCCCTTTCAACCAGTGTTACAATGTTTCCGTCCTAGCGTCCCTTCCCACATCCGATAACCCTATAGAATTAAAAGCCCTTGAAATGGCATTCATTTACATCTGTATGGCCTATAAGCATCCGGGCCTCAATGACGTTCACTGATGGGAGTGGCCTAAGATTGTTACTTTGTGGAAGCAAAGCATATCGGGGGGTGGACACTGTGTTTTTCCGAATGAGTTTTGGTGTACGTGGCCTTTGTTTTGACTTGCGGGGTCTTTATCAATACTTTGTAGTTTGAAACCTGGGTCTCGTATGTTGCAATAGTTGCGATGAGCATGTTGTTCTATTTTCCGATTTTGTGTCAATTCCACCCCCTCCCTCTCCCTTTCCTCTCCCCAACCATTCCTCTCACCCCTCCTTCGCCTCCCGTTCTCCCCTTCCCCTGGCCCCCTTCCCTTTCTCTCGCACCCCTCACCTCAACAATTTCAGCAGTCATTACTTCTATATCTTCAGATGAAGACGGACTGTTTCCGTCGAAATATCAAGAAAATACGTGTGAGTGTTCTTCTTTTTTTTGTGTTTCTATATTGTGTGTCACTGTGTATTGTACTATTCGGCACTTCCGTGTTACGTCTACGAAAGCATATATATATATATATATATATATATATGCTTTATATATATGTGTGTGTATATATATATATACACACACATACACACACATACATAGTTATAAACCATAGACTAAGTAATCAACCCGAAGGTCGGTTTAGTAGGTAATGGCAGAGTTCACCCAGTACTAAGCCCGATGGCGTGTGAAAATTCACACATCAGGGTAGGGGGGCCAGTTCCTTTCCCTGTGCCGGTTATGGTTTCCCAGGAAGACCTGGTACCCGAAAAATCGCTTAAGGTGGAGCTGCAGGTGCCCAGAGACTTGCCCGGGAATCGAACCCAGGACCCTCCGGTCAGCAGTTCAATGCTCTACCCACTAGACTACCACGACCCGCACACACACACACACACATATATATATATATATATATATATATATATATATATATATATATATATATATATATAGAAAGATGGAGAGAGAGAAAGAGGAAGGAGTAGGAAAAGGGATAGGAACACATATATGTGTGTGTGTGTATATATATAATATATGTATATATATACACATACATATATATGTATAATTACGTAGCATTGAGGTGGAGGATGAAGGGGGCTACGACCACCGAAAATTCGAAAGTTAGTGAGTCTCTTTTTTGTGTGTTTCTGTGTTTTTGTCAGTGTCCATTATTCACATCTGTGAGACTTCCAAAAAGCGTTTTATATATATATATATATATATATATATATATATATATATATATATTGAAAAAGTCAAGAAAGCATTCGACAGACTTAAGAGATGACATCATTGTGACCACTACAATCTGTGCTCATCAGAAATGAAAATAAAACTAGGAGATGTTCATAGAGAGAACACACTTCGGACAAGTGTACCACGTGGTCTCAGAGAAACGATGTTTATTAAAAGTAGAAATTCCAACGCTCGATCGTCTCTTGTAGCCAGAATGAAAAGATCGATAAATCATGCCCATAGTGTCTTTCTTCCTCCACACCCACCCTCCGACGTCACAAAGCCTCTTTCCGTCAAGAGTAATCAAGGACCCGAATCCTCCTTTTTTACCCCTTCCCTAAAGTGATTACGTGATGTACAGACAGCCTCCGCTCCGCAGTGCTCTATTTCCTTGGAACCAGAAGGAAAGGGGTCGAGTGGGTCGTGGAGGAGTGGGGGGGAGGGAAGTAGGGATTGTTGAGGGAGGAGGGGGAACGGGGTGGGATGGATAAGGATGGGGGAATAGGGAGGGGCTGCAAAAGGGAAAGAGCCGAGATGGTGGTTAGGGCGGATTTGAGGACTTGGATATGCGCCGATTCCCTCCCAAAAAAAAGCGTTTTTCATTGTCGTGTCGCGTAACGGAGTTAGAGAGTGGAGGAGAGGGGACGGAAGGGGAGAGGCAGAGGTAGGATTTTTGGGCGGGGCAAAAAGGCCGAAGGCGAGGAGGGACTTTGGGGGTAGGGAGAGTGAAGTGAGGTGAGGGGGGTGGTGAGAATGTCGTGGGGGCGAGTGGGGGGGGGGAAAGGGGTTGGTTCCCGCGGGATCGTTGGGCGACCTAGGGGCGCGGCCCTCCGCCCCCCTCGAACAGAACGGGGAAGAGCGCGGAGATGCTCGGGGGGGTGGGGGACAGGGGGTCTGGGGAAGAATACCGGGGAGACGGCGGTGTCGGCGGCCTGGTAAAGGTGGTGTGAAGCCGGGGAGGAGCGCGAGGAGCGAGAGAGAGAAAGGAAGAAGGGAGAGGGAGGGCGAAGGAGCAGAAGAGGACGACGAAACGGCGAAGAGAAGAGAGGGAAGGCCGAAGAATGAGCGCGACGTCGCCGTCGTCGGGTGGGGAAAAGGGGAGCGAGCGGCTGCCCGCCACCCTTCCACCCTCTCCCCCCCCCCTAGGGGCGAAACGAAGTTGGGAAGCCGTTTTCTGCGGGGTGTGATGCGGGTCTCCTGTCCCGACCGGCACGATGGCGTTGTCCCGTGCGTCTCCCCTCCCCGTTTCCCTCACTGCCTGCCCATTTTCTCTCTTAAATGGGGCGGGTTGGGGTGAGAAGCGGCATTCTCCCCCTCCCGCCTCCCCCCCAACCCACCCTCACTCCCTTTGATATGCAAGTGGGTGATCCTGGGCGGAACTTTGAAAAGAATCACATTCGGGAGCGGGGCGCGTTTGGCGTTTCATTCCCCCAAACGAGGTAGGGGAGGAGTTTCCCCCCTCAAACTTGTGCTTCCAATTTCGCCGCGTACGACATTGCATGTGTCGCTCAAAAACAAACAGAAGCGAGTGCCTTCACGACTGCACGAATCGCGCGGATTTTATCCGCCAATCCCTTGCTTTTGTCGCGTGCACAAGTGTGGCCATAGACTCTGGGTATCTCAAACAATAACTTCACTCATTTCAATAGAAATCGTTGCTTTTTAAATTCAAATTCAATTTCCGTAGTCCGCGGTATTCGCAATTTCAACGCTGTCTAAATATCGGCATTATCCGGTGGTGATGGACGAAAATTGAAATGAACCCTAATTCATTCCCCCGTCACGCAACCAATAACTTGCAAGGTACCCTACGGATGTAGATATACCTTAAACCCTTCTTTTTTTGCGCGGGTTACCTTTCCTTTTTTTTCTGTAATAACCCAATTAATCTTTTTGTCAAGTGCCTAAGGCTGTACGAACCAGCGTTTTCATAGTTTTTTTTGTTGTGTAAATGTGAGTGATTAAACCATGTGTCAATTAATGCTCAGAGATCCTTGGAGAATACTTCCTTGCGTCGTCCTTACGATTAATTCATCGGAGAAACATGAATTCATAGGATATGAAGACCTTCGAATCATGAAAGATTGCTTTTCGGAAACAGAGATGAACATGTTTATTTCAATATCCTTTTGCGTGGTTTGACGTTATTATGATTACCTTACAGAGCGTGTTGCTTGACGGATATCCCAGTGAAATTTTACAAGCTCGAGACTCTCATTTTTGAATGCGCCCTCGGAAAAAAAATTGTCCATCTTCTCACTCAGCTACTCCATAATTCTTTATTTACTCCGGAAATTGAATATTGCTTTGAGTATCCCCGCGCCATCGCAACCATTGACAATCCGTCGAGGAAGGCTTCATCATTTCTGTGCGACCTTTTGAGACCCGGCCGGCATATCAAAGCCGCTATTCATGAGGTTATGCAATCCAAATAAACAAGTCCTGAACCTCAATGACGAGTAAAAGTGGACTTTGGAAGAAAAAACAGCATAAAAAATCAGCAGATGATGATGCCTCTAGAAATGTTATCTCGCCAGCATTCAATATGATACACGAGGTTTGAAAAATATGCAAAGAAATATTTATTCCTCGTATTTCCTTCAGTTTTTTCAACCGCATAAGCACAACTGACACAAACAGCAGCATTTGGACATGGCAAGGTGAACTTGACAACACGCTCAATCCACGTTGATTCAAGGAGATTTTGATATTTCAATCCCAAGTATACGAGAAACTACTGCTGAAACATTTGAACAACCTTACCCGCGCGTAACCTCTCGTGACTAACGTGCACAAAATCACGTTTCACTGGTCTAAGGTTTGGAAAAATACTCAGTTTAAATTTTACTCATACCAGCAATTTGAAGGCACTAAATATATGCCGGCATTGGATTTCTTATTCCACATTCATGCCAGAGTGTTAGGATACTACTTCGAAATTAAAAATATTAATAATATCCTGCCAGTGAGAAAAGCTATCTTATTTTATTTTTCACTCGTTTTTAAGAAGACGTTAATTATTAAGATTTGAATAAAAATCATCCAATTGAGATTAGAGAAAGACCTAAGAATGTGAGACGAATACTCATTTTCCGGCCGAAATCTAGGTTCAACGATTCAATCTCAAGAGTGTTCAGGGGATCATACGATCTGTCGCCGTTAATTGCCGTAGACTGTTGCAATATTAGTGGATCACATGTGTACCTTGAAACCATCGTGAAAGTCGTCTATTTGTCTAAGACAGCTAGTGCAAACGCCTCTTCCCCTCATACTCTTGAAGTCGCAAGACTCCCACTTCAGGGCAACGAGGGAGTACAGAGGAAGGTAGAGAGGGAGAGGGGAAGGAGGAGAAAGGGAAAAAAGAAGAACGCGATCCGTCTCTCGCGAACGTGACGCAGGTTGAGAGACGACGGAGGAGAACGTGTTCGAGCACCATTGAGCATTCAAGCATGCACGGAGCGTGCATTCGATGTTTCCATTTCGATGGATGCGACGTCGAGTGCATTGATTTCCCCAAATCACCCTTTCCTCCGACTAATTTTGCCGACCTTAGCAGTCTGCCTCGCTTGGTTCCCGCTCACTCTCCCCCATTCCTTCACGAAGGGGAAGGGATCAACGAGGATCACGCTCCGAATTAAGAAAAAAAAGATACGGTACATGGATAAAACTCTAAAAATAAAAAAAACACTGCTCATTCAGAAAAACAAACTGGACATTCGTGCTCATATAACGACACCTAATTGGTATAGGCGAAACCTTTAAGGTAGAGAACGTGTGTACCTGCTTAGCCAAGGGGGGAATAGAAAAGATTTTTATCAGAAAATTGAAACCGTCTGGGTTGTTCTCTTAACAACAAGAGATGTACATGACTCGTAATTGATGAGAGAAATTGATTTATTCTTTTCACCCTCTGAACATTTCAAAGCAACAGATCAACTCGGGGGAGTTGATATCGTACTCTTTTCACATTTATATCTTTAAAAAAAAATGGCAATACGAACTTTTTCATTTATCAAACCAGACGATTTGTAATGCGCAAAATACGTCGTGAGGAAAAAAATCCACCAACTGCAAGTACTCAAAATAAATCCTCATACGCTTGAATTCAAATGAAAACACATTACGGTTCCATTTTTATGGCTTCTTTAGTGTATCTGAAATGGGTAAAAGCTAGCTAATCGTAAAAGTAAAGATTTGTTCAGCAGTAGGAGAACACACCCTTTGAAACCTAATCCATTTATCTTCCATCCGTAAACCACAGAAAGATACGCGGCAATCCTTTAGGCAGCAGGATTTTATAGAATTCCAAAGAAAAAAACATTTATCGGAGGAGGCTATTCATAAAGATTTTGTACGCGAAAAGAGGAAGGGAAAGAAAGGAAATAGGAGCGGAATATCCATACCTGGCGGATTAAATTTACAGTTTTATCTATCGCCAACATAAACAACCTCTCCGCTCTATTACCTTTAGTATAACACCAAGTGAGTTCGAAAAGTAACGGGAATTATGTAATTTTACATAGTGCACCATGAGTTCTTGCCGCAAGGTAATGCGATCAATAAAGAGTATTACTTACGAGTTCAACGCCGCTCGAGAGAAGAAATACGAATAAAAATACCCCGTATTTGTGGCAAAACAATTCATGGCTCTTGAACAATGACAATTCATCTATACTCACACTGCTCACTGCTTGTTTTGTTCGTAAATTATTTGCCAAAAACAGCACTATAAAAACAGCACTACTAAAAATTAACCTAATCAAATTTTTCACGAACATATCGAAATAGTAAATCTTTTTGTCACCATACACTAGAAAAAGGCAATAATGAAGTTGAAAGGCTCAGCTATCAAAACAACATAACCTCAGTTCAGTGTATACATATGAAATGCTAAAAAAATCCCAAAGCAAATATAAAATGAAGACTTTTTAAGTTATACCTTTTTGCATATGCCTTTTATGAGTTATGAGTGATGAATTTTTAAGTTATGCCTTTTGCATGGATGATCACATAAGATGTGTGCTTTGAATTGAAAATAATTTACAAAATCAGACAAGAACATTGCAAACAAAAAATGAAAGGCATAAAAGAATCGTTTGAAACAAAAAAACTTCAATTATTTTGAGCAGCTGCTGCAGATTCCACGAATGTTACTCTCAACGGAAATTACCCACTAAGTATGTTCCTAAATGCAGTGCTTTTATCTAAATCGGTTCATTATCTAATAATACTTGTAAGAACACAGATATGCCATAAAAAGAAATGGGTAACTACATTGTTTTCTTTTTAGTTCGACGAAAAAAGACATTTATATAAAAATATTCATTCGCCAGTGAAACTTAAACTTGTATCTCGACGACAGGTAGGTAATAACGATAAAGAATTTGATTTTATATTTTTGGCCAATATTTAACGAATTTATCGCGGATGGCCGTCGCTAACGCATTTGCATTAGCCAAAAAGATTTGAGTGCCGCCGCCGTGGAAATGGAATATTTTGTTGTCTTTTTTTCCACCTTGGGCCTGCGGGGTAATCTGTAGCTTTAGCAGTGGTGTGCATCTCTCAATCCCTACAAATCCACGCAGCCACTCTCCAGTTTCGCAGCCGGTGGAGGTCTCCTACTCAAAATTCAACCCCGCCACGCCCTTCCTCCCTCATTCCTCTATACTCAAAAACACCCCCTCCCTCATCTCACCTCCCTCTCCCCCCCCCGTCCCATCCAGCTAACGGATCATATGTACATTCCCCGAATGCTTCCCCCTCAGCCTACCCAAAACCCTCCTCTCTCAATCTCCTCCCCTCTGCCCACTCATGAAACACTCCCCTCTCGCCCTCCCATCCACCTTTCCACCCCCGCCCAATGATCCCTCTCGTCCCCAGCAAATATCACTTCTCCTTCTTACACCCCTTTCACTTCCGCCTCTCTCTGAGGATCCCTGCCCTCCTACCTTCACCTTCCCCACGACTAACCTCCACACAACCACCTCCACCACCGGCACCATCTTTCGCGAATCATCTTAAGAAAATAATATGGGGATGAGAGGATATGAGAGAAATGAGTAAGGGTAAGTATACCAAGCCTTGTTTTTTGTATCTCACACGGGTTTTTTTTCTATTCTCGACAAAGAAAGGAACGAATTCATGACGCTTTAATTTGATAAGCACGAGTTTCATCTCGCTGACGCAACACACTGTCGGGTGCACCAGTCTACTCATGAGTTTTAGGAGCATTAAAAACAAAACACATCTTCCGCGCGAAATTTGCCGATTCATTTCGCGATTTTTTTTTCGGTTGCGTTTGTTTTTTTTTCGGAGACGCACGTGATTCGAGGCCTGGTTGATAATCACTCTGCGCTTCCTTCGTGCATCGCGTCCGTGACCCTACCGAACAAAAAGAAAAGCAATTGACTATTCCGAGTCCATACTGAAAATGAACGAAAAAAAAGTCATGAAGCTCGATTTAATTACCGCTTTCAAAATGGTCGGATGAATTGAAAAATTACGCTCCCTTAATCAAATAAATTGACTTATAGGACTAACGAATGGGTGTAATATAAATGAGTAATCATTTTGGGAAACTAAATAACCAACTTATCGTTTGCCAGTTTAATAACATAGTCCTAAATCATCATATGTTTGATGCAAACGGAATACTTCGTGTGGAAGCCAATTGAAATAGCTTAATTACGCCGCTACAAAAAAATGAATGTGGACGAGATACATGATACGCAAAATTATACACAGACTAGGAAAAGTTAAAATTTTACTTTAAAAAAAACCTCATTATGAAGTGTTCTGAAACTCTTCTTATCATCAAATATGTGAATGAAATATTAATACCCTGTTAGTACACACTGACTAAATTTGTAGTCACTCGGTCAATACAACTTTTAAAGCCTTGGATAGGCTCAAGGTAATATATATGTCGTTGTGATACCGTACTACATAGATGAGTTTATGTACGACCTTTGACCTTTCTTCACTTAAATGAAGAAAGATCAAAAGCCAGCAGACAAATGACTGACATCACTTAGCAAATACCTGCCATTTCCCCACTTTTGGGGAGAAAACTGAACCAAGCCCGAAATTGCGCCTTTGAATCTTTCTCGGAATTTTTTTTTTTAAGTTTCACTCAAGACCTTCCTAATTTCTTCCCGTTCTTTCTATTAGGTGACTATCGGAAAATGAGAGGGGTCAGGATGATGATGAGTTTGACTCGACACCGTTGAACGCTCGCTTTCTACATTCGTAAAAAAACAGATGAGGCGACGATCGCCGTAAGTCAGATTTTTTAGTTCAGCACATCTGTAAAGAGAAAAAAATCTCAGCTTGTACTGAGAAAAAAAAACCTCTCGGGCCACGGAAACTTAACCCGATTATTAGTTTGTTTGTTTGCAATGATATCGAATTGAAAATCCGTGGAGAATTTGACTTGATTGGCGTTCAAAAATCAATTAAACCTCCCCTAGTCAGCACCACTGGGGTGGCTGGAAAGGTTTTGCCTGGGGTGAGGTGAACATCCGGTCTCGCCTGGGCATTTTTTTCCTTCACCCTCCAACCTCCCCTTCTCCCCTCCCCCCCACACACACACACACCACCGCCTCGCTTTTATCTCTTGTATCGCATGGATAGCTCGGCGGTCTTTGGGTGCCCCGAGGGGCTGAAGAGGGAGGAACGAAGGTTTCCCGCGAGGAAGCCAGTGACGCGCCCATTAAAGCTCAGATGTGTGGAAAGAGTGTGAACGTTAAAGTAATCTGGGAGGAAGGAAAAGAGAGGGTGGGTCGCACAAGAGGAAAGGATCCCACCCCAAACCCTCTTCCTCCCTCTCCCGAAAACCTTCCGTCCCACAGGGCTTAGGAGGACACACGTGGATCGTAGGGGGTGGAAAGTGAGAGGGATCCCTAACTATCTTCGCCTGACTCCTACACCTCCACCTCCATCCTCCCACACCATTTCCAACGCACGTGTTGTCGTCTATATATGACCACCCCCCCCCCACCCACCGCACATACCCCTCTCTCTCCCATTTTCACCGGGGAAATAGATTTCTGGGCGTTTTATGCTGTCCGGCTCCCGGATTCAAATGGCCGAAAACTTTCTTTCTCATGATTCAGGGATGAATTGCAAATGGCACATTGCCGGTCGTGGATTATTTATCGTCTTAAAAACAATGCATCATTTCCATTTAAATTCCTATTATTCCTATTCCCCACCCCCGTCCCCTTACCCGACTCGCTGGTAACTGTATCGCCCCTGCCCACCACTTCCCATATTCTTTTTTGATACAACAACCCATTCCCTACATCTCCGTTCCTAACCGTACTCCTTCCCTTCCACCTTCCTCTCCAACATCCCGTCCCCCCTCTCTCTCTTTCTCTCTCTACACACACACACCTCACAATCTCCCCAGTTCGGCAATCGGAGGAGTGACAAACCCTTCCATAGTAACATCATTTTTGTTCACAAAAAAAACGCAAATCCAAGGGAAACCAGTAACGGGATCCAGGATACACATATCGTTTCTACCTCGGCACACCCTTCCGCTTAGTTATATCGCAGCCCCTCCTCCAATAATCCCTCCCTCATCTCCTTCTTCTCATACGCAGCAGCACATGCATTTGTTCCGCCCCTCGAACACTACCGTCAGCGCAACCCTAACCCAGTCTCGCACGCCCCTTCTACATCCCCCGCTCCTGTCGCCCGGGATACCTACCTCTCCCACCCTCCCTCCCTCTATCTCCGCTTCGCGGAGCTCCCGTTTCCGCCTCCCTCCCTCAAACTTCCTCCTCCCTATCTCAATTTCCCTTTCTGCTCGTACCTTTTCCTTCCTCTCTCTCTCTCCCCTTCTCCCTCATTCCCTCTCCACCTCCTCTATCTCCCTCCGCTCTCAATGGTCGCCTCGCACCCAGGACAACCCAAAGCCATCCCGCGCAAGGGGACCCGGAGTATAATAGTATCGACGGCGATGGAGAACAACGATGTCTCTCCGTACCGCACCCTCCCTCCCCCCCCCCCACCCACCTAGCCCTCCCTACCCTCCCCACGCCCCGAATCTCTCTCCCAGCGGTGGGATTCGGCAATTTCCCTCACTCCTCACGCTTGAGACTTTCATTTTACATCCCCTTCCCCTCCCCACCTCTCTCTTCCGTAGAGCATGCTAGCATTTTGTTTCCCCGGAGAGCTTATTTCGGTTCCCCGCGAGTACGATACGGAAAAGGACTTTTTTTAAAGAAAAAAGAAAGGCAGAGAGAAAAAGAGAGTTGAAAATCGAGGAGCGGAGGAAATGAAGAGGGGGAGGATATCATTTATTTTGGCGGGGAGTCGAGAGGTGGAGCGCGTGTCCCATGTGGGTCGCTCGTTTGTCCGTGGGTGCGCACGTAAGGCGACACCGTCCTTCCCTCGCGCTCGCGTGCGCGTGTTTGCGTAGATGGATGCTGAACGACCCACAACCACACCCCGCTCGTCCCGGAAGCGCGAATCCTTTGGAAGGAGTGGGGCAAACGACGGGAATGGGAGGAGCGACCGTTTCCGCCAACCGTAAACCCAGGTACGCTCGCACTTCCCTCCCTCTCCCCTTGGAGATCCGAGGGCGGAAATCGGGAGGATAATTTGAGTCCTCTCCAGAATTACTCTCGGATATATCTCTTGGTATTAGCTCCCGATCTCTATCTCTCTCTCTCTCTCTCTCTCTGATCCTCATTGTGAATCCCCCCAAACACCCCGTCATTCAAACCCCAGGAGAGAGAGAGGGTCCCAAAGAGGCCAAGGGAACGGGCGACCAGAGCGAGGGAGAGGAAGGGAGGAGTTTAGCGAGGACGGAAATTAAAAAAAAAATAAAGAAATGATATTGCAACTCGGAGGTGTAAAGCCAACAATTTGGAAATTCCTTGGCGCTGCGATCTTTACGACCATTACGCTTCCATTAGTGCCCCGGGGGAGTTGGGCACTTAGCCATTCATCGCCCATGCCCGGGATCGCAATCTCCATAACGTAAACACGGGAGGCAGGCCGAGAACTCCCGGGGGGGAAGTGGGTGATGATGGGAGGGAGTTGGAGGTGGGCGGAGAAGGGGGTGGGAGTCGGACCACCTGGGGGGAGAGGGGGCCCAAAGGTCTTGTGCAGGGAAGGGAGGGACTGGGGATGGGGAGAGAGAGAGAGAACGAAGAGACGAACGGACAGGGGTGGGGGATAAAAGCATTCTCGGGGCGGCGGGGAAGCAACCCCCTTGATGAGAGGAGGGAAGAGGGTTGATGGTGCTCGGGACTAGGGACGGAGATTCTTTTAAGCCCTCGGAGCATAATTTTGGGTGTCGTCAGTATTTTCGTGGGTGTGTGGCGGAGAGGGGGGTAGAGGTTGAGGCGCATGGAAGAGCAAAGAATGGATAAATGAGCGGGGAGATAAAAGCAAGTAGTGTGAGAGAAAGGGAGCCAGGTGAGCGTTGTCGATTCATCGACTTAGAAAAACCGCGCTACCCTGATTTAACTTCAATACGTTTAATGACTGGTAATTGTTTCACTTGCATTTTTAGGTCCGACAAAATGAACTCAAGGGTTGGACAAATAAGTTTCCTGATGAAGAGTGAAACCCCGAGTTTACGCATTCTTTGCGCCGTGTCTGGCATCCACTGACTGAAGAATTCGCAAACGGATTGATCTCGTATTGATCAAGCAAGGTTAGCACATGGTGTTCCACAAATATGTTATGAAAAGAGAAAGGTTTCAAGTTGAGATAATTCATTGTCCTCCATTTTCAAGCGATGGAATCAAATGGATTATTCAAGAAACAGCTATAGATAGGGAAACTCGAGAAACTACGGCGTTTCTTGCCAAGAAATAATGTAAATGTGCTAAAATAAATAAGTAAATACCGATTAGAATACATAAATCAGCCAAATGATCATGTAATTTAGAAAGCAGTAGTGTAGAAGCGAAAACCTTAAGGGAAAGAAAACACCATCTTTGACTCTTAAGATGCTGTGCGATAAATATTTTTTGCAAATAAAAATTCATAATAATTATGATGATTTTAACGTTTTTCTTTGTGCTAATAATACAAAATCATATATTTATTTTTTAACATAGTCACCATTAAGGCTAACACATTTCTCCCGAAGTGTAACAAGGTTTTTCATTTCGTCACTGAAAAACTCTTCCGACTTTTCTCGAATCTAGGACTTGAAATCTGCCTTCACCTCATCGTCCGAGGTGTGATGATTACCCTTGAGGCGTCTCTTGAGTTAAGTAAAAAAATAAAAATCGCAAGGCGCAAGATCGGGGGAATAAGCAGGGTGTGGAATCGGTTCAAATTTCAGGTTTCGCGGAGTCTCTCCAGTTCCGCGCGAGGTGTGTGGACGAGCGTTGTCATTTTGTAATATTATTGGCGCCAGACTGCCTTTAACACGACAGACTCGACGTCGGAGGTGTTTAAGAGTCTGTATATACAGAGAAGAATTTGCCGTTGCCCCTCGTTCCAGAAAATCGGTCACATAAACTTGGTGTGCATCCCAAAACACAGTCAAAAGAAGTTTCATCAACAATTATGGCTTTTCCTGGCTCGCAATCACGTTATTTTACTACCCATCGATTTACAGTAGACCCATCAACAGCATCGTCACCATAAACAGCCTTTAAACGACGATGAATCTCTGTAGCCGACACTTTTTCAGCAGTTGGAAATTCGTAAACAGCACGCTGTTTAACTCGAGTTGACATAGCACTGGAACACATCTCCATACCTCTGCTTCTCGTAATACACTGGATGAACGCAACGACCTCAAGCGTGCGCATATGCATTGAGGGGGAATGTTACTTCCACGTGACACCTGGCGCGCCTCTGAAGGTAATTTCGTTCGCGTTCTACAAGCATATAGTATGTGCATTAGTTTTCAGCCTACCCTCGTATGACGTAGAACAAAAGTAATGATATTTCTGATTCATAACAGCCGCTTTAATAACCATTTTAGTTAAAATTTCTGGTTAATTATTTATAATTAATTATCGTATAACTTAATGAAAACAGTTAATGAGAAGAAGTACTTGACACGTTAGGAAAATATAATATGATCATTTATCTCTCTCTGCATAATATAATGATAACACAACTTATCAAGTCAACACACCAAATGGCTACAGTGTTTTGTAACAGTTGGTTTTGCTCACTTTTTTGTTCGCTCTTAAACGACCAAACCATGGCATAAGAAGTGAGAACCTGATTTTTTCAAGCAGCCACAAACCATCAAAAGCGTGGTTCCTGAATTCAAAATTATCTCAGAGGAGTATGTGCCTTTTTTCCACAATATCATTTAAAAGGAATGAATTTACCATTTTCATTTACTAACATTAAGAGCACGCGCTCTCAATACAAACAGATCTGTTCGATGGCTTCCCCAGAGGATGTTGGCTCCCTACACGTTAACGAGAAATATCTGGAGATAAAATATATAAATAATGAGAATAAATAACGTCAATACCGGCATTTAAATTATTCAATGATTCAAAATTTACTCGGAAAATATCTTAATTGAAAAATTAACCATTAGTCCCAGCATTCAACTTACGTAGGTGAATATTAGACAATAATTTCAGAGTAACTTTAATTCCTTTTTCAGTGTTTCAAGTTCTCTTTCCACGGAACTGACTGCCAAAGCGGACGAGAGAAACACGGAGGAATGTTGATCTCGCAGGCCTTCCTAAGTTGAACAATTCTCAGTATGAATGATTTCGCTCGTGGGTTTGTGAGAGCCATCCGAGGCTGCTGTTAAGTACTCCCGTGCGCTTCGCGGTCGTCTGGGAATCGTACTTAGACGCGCTGCGGTCTCTTTTAAGTATCGCAAGCGACGCGGCGTGGCTCGTTGGAAATAATCACAAAGCACCTAAATGTGTTTCCTAGTTCAAGAGGAACCAAGAACCACCATTTCTCACTCACAAACCGTTTTGAGCGATAAAGAGTGACGTTACTCCACATGAATAACACGTCTCTCTACCTCTTTCCTCCATTTTTTTCTTTAGATACTCTCTAGAGTTTTCTTTCAGGCCCTTAGTATAAAATTCTCGATTATTTTCAAACAACATAATAAACAGTCGTCGTGGCAACGTAGATTAATCGTCATTTTTCACCAACTCAAACTAACGTGCCGCTGTAAGAATAAGTTTTGGTTGCTCCTCATGGATATATGGTTTCTAAACTTCACTAAACCATCTACCACAGGGACACAATTGAAAAAATCTACGCCCACGCCCATTAATGGCTTGAAAATTTACTTATTTCGTCAAAATACGAATTACATGGAATATGCATTTAGGTTTGGAATATAATTCGCGTGTAGTTTTTTTTAGCACAACTGTTTCGCCGGCGTACCAGTCTGATCCTTAAACCTGAAAAAAAACGGGCGGATTTCGGGAAATACCGTTGTGTCCACAATTATAATAAGCGAATGAAATCTCGAAGACAATTATGATCATTAACACCATTCCACGTAAACTAAAAAAAATCACGAATAAATGAATTCGCCTGCATAACAAAATGTTGGTATTACGAACTTGGAGAAAATAGAGTATTACCAATGCATATTCATGATTCAACTAATAAAGCTATGGCGTGATTTTTCTTTTATTGATTTATTATAGACAATAGATGTTTTATTTATATGAAATTAAAAAATTTGTATGGCATAGAAATTTTACATCTTATTTATTTCATCACCGTCCTTATCGAAAGTCAAGAAAATAATGCGTACAATTAAGACTTTGTAAAATAAGGAAAACGAATAAAATGAAGGGAAAAAAAGTTCTTGAATGTCTCTAATAGTGATCAATATAAATTTTCTTTAACCCTTCTGCGATTAGAACAAAAAAGTGACATTTGAGTCAATAGCAATTTTTTTAATAAAGTAAAACACAATTGTCTTCCTGCTTGATGACTACCAGCCTCTCAAAGGTGATTTCAATCGATTGGGAAAAGTAAATAAATTAAAAATCACACTCGAATATTTTTTTTATCTCTCAGAGATCTATATCATAACGTCTCATTGAAATTTGTCTCTTCAGACGCCATACAGAACTAATCAAAATACGACTTGATTTCGTGCGAAAAATATGGTCAAAAATTAATTCAAGACGTAATTAAGACAATCCTTTCCTCAACCGCGTTGGCACAAGTCCACTTAAATGAGAGAGTGCGAGGCGACGAAGTCTGCAGGATAAGCTCTCCGTCGGAAAGAGAGCGAGAAATCGTGGTCCTTCGTAGCCCCATTGATTTTCCCCCCGTTACCCGAAGCCCATACGAAGTTTCACCAGAATCCCATGGAGGGGTGGAACCATTTCCTATCGCGTAAGGATTCGAATGAAAGAGTTTGAGCGTCGAATCGAAAGGGAGAGGAGTAGGTTGGTGTCGAAATTGGAAACGGGAGCGAGAATATCTCCTAGCGGCATCTTGCGAATCAAATCGGGGGTGTTGGATAGCTAAGGCACGTCGAGGGGGTGGACGAAGTCGGGAGCCGGCCGGCCGGGTGTTGAGGAAGGTAACAGAAGGGATGAGATTAGGAAAGAATAGGATGAAATGTGTTGGGTACGCGCGGAGCATTTGGGGACCACCTCTCCGTCTCTCATCCCCCTCGACCCCCCGCCCGACCTCACCCCCACCCCCCTCAAGAGGAAGGCATGGCGGTGGACGTGGGTGAAAGGGTTCGTCCGGGAACGGGTTTATTTTGGAGGAAATGCGACGGTGGAGAAAGGCAAATGTCACTCGACGATTTATTTTGAATCGAAGTCGTTGGACGACGATAAGTTCACTCCTCATTCTGTCCCGTCTATTGGGAAGAGGTTCTTGCAATTTCAAAACTAAAATCCCCTTGCCATTCCATCACCCTGGACATGAATATAAGGGATATTTATCAATATAAATAGAATGACTTATTCGAAGGAATTTAATTTACATCCGTCATGTCTGACTTAAAAGTTGGCCTAGCTGGTTCCTAGTATGACCAAATTCAATATTAATATTCCATGAAAAGTCCTTTATGTGTAATGTCTGCTCCAGAGAATATTTCATCATTCCAAATTTCATTTTCATTTTCTGTGTACTTTCGTGAAAACCTTTACCCCTTTTCATAAACATACGCGAATGCTTTAATTCCTGACTGTAGAAGAAAATGGCATTACCAAGAATCGGATGGCACGGTTAAAATATGTCCAATGAACAGCAGTTTGAGTTAATTTTATTTTTAACCTTGTTTTGTATTCATATATGAATAGTAAAATTTTCATGAATGTAGATAGAATTGATTGGCATTTAAATTTTTAAAAATGGGAGATTTTAATCGAAATATTTCGCGACCTTAAACAAAAAGAGGGTAATTTCTTGTCGTCTCTTACAAAGACCTGGGTATCATATCTCTCAGTCATATCCATTTAAATATATCTGTACCTTTCTATCAATTGCCTACGTGGCCCATATACTTTTTAAGCACTTCGGCAGTTGTTCGAAACATTGTTGTTAACTTTTCCACTTAAGGTTAGCGCATTCAAATCGATAATCCACCATTTAGTAACACATCTTGATACATCATGAAGGGAAGAGTAATATAACATATCTAAACACGCCGACGTATGATTATTTCTTTCCGATTGAACAAACATACTTGAAAAACTGCCAGAAACCAAAGGAAGTCAGCAATCATTGGGCCGGTAGGATTCAAAAAAGGACGGAAAGTATTTCCATTTGGTTAGATATGTCTCATTGTTCCGTTGGATCTAAGAATAGAGAAAAGTGGGAATTAGGAAGGATGAAATAAGTTTAAAAAAAAAACGAGAAAGTGCGAGAACTTGGCTCGCGAGAAACTTTGGCTGTGAGAGAAAATTTGAAAACTTAAAAGGAATGAAAGGTGAAGCGGAGAGAAGAAAGGGTCCTTTCCGAATTGGAATGAGGTCTCCAACTTAGAACTACTCGAAGAAGACGGGAGAGGAGGATAAAACAAACTGATCGCAATGAGCCTCGTAGTATTTTTCCTATTCATCCATAGCCACGTGGTATAACACCCTAAAAAATAAGGTACATTGAAAAAAAACAATAGACTCAACGAACTCTCTTTAATACAGGGTTCGTTCCGAAAGTATTGTAATTATTTTTTGAAAGTTATTTGTTGAACAGATTTGCAGAAACACTTTAAGTTCTTCAAAGTACTGTCCTTGGGCCTCTGCACATTTTTTCCAGCGACTAAATTCATTACTTTCGGAACGCACCCTGTACTTATATGAGCGAGACAACAACGTCTTTCAAATGAGAACATTGGCCTTTTTAGATGTTTAAAATTTCACTAAGTCCCCAAAAACTTCTCAAAACCGAAATGCCATTCCACGAACAAAAAAAACGACTTGGGGAGATAAAAATAATTATCCCAGAATCACGGACTCAATTAAACAAGATAAAACATTTTTAAAAAACCTTCACTGAAGTTTTTAAAGAATCATTAATATTAAAGTAACATTCAGTTATTCATGCAATGAATTATAAAGCAACCGATGCTTCTTCCTCTTTTGCTGAACAGCGGCGACCTCTCCGTAATGTACATCGCGAGATGGAAGAGACGAAAATGGCATGGAAACACAAATGAGAACATTCGCAAGCTCCTCGGGTAGTAGTATCATTTAGCGTTCATGTTCTCGGAAGGGGGTTGGCTTATCGCACCCAGTTTAAAGGTAATCCCTCCGTCTTCGCGTTTCAGTGGGGAAAAAAATACCTTTTCCCTAAATGAATGCTCAAGTCTCTCCTCTTGGTCCAACGTATTTAAATAATTAAGTGACCCACTGTCCTCGCTCGTCAACCAATCCAACCGACAACATAGTATTCCCGATGACCCCAAATATCTCCCTCCATTCTAGTGGTTGATTATATTCTCGGAAAGTATTGAAGAACTCACCCTAAAGTTTTCCGTCAATAATCTCGCAGCCGCTCTCCTCCTCCCTCCATCCCCTCATCCCCCGTCATCCCTCCACGAATTACACGGCGCATGTTAAAACTTACCTCGAATGCCTCCCAATCCTATGATATTCCGCGCGTTCGAGAACACGGGAGAAGAAGATAAATTTGGATTCTAAGTCTACGCCCGACACAGATTGAGGGCGAAGCCTTCCTTTTAACGACTTCGGCGTAAAGTACATGGAAAACCACACGTGAGCGAACTCAATACACACGCACCACCAATACGAACGCACCCAGTACGGGGTCTGACACACGAGCACACACATACACACACACAAACGCAAACACCCTTGCCTTCCACTTTAAGCGTCCGCGTGAGGCTCTTAAGGGCTTATCCTTTTGATGCCTTCCTCCTCGTGGAAGCCATTCGCCGTGCTTTTTTGTTGTTATGTTATGATATCATAAAATTGGCGAATTGGCTGACATTTTGCGGCACAACGAGGAATCGATTTTGCAGCTGGTTGGCCATACGTTGGAACGATACGGAGAGCGGAGGTCTCCCTCCCGACATGGCCTCATTGCAAAAGGGTTAATAGTAATTTAGTGCTATAATAGATTTAAGAATTTATGACCGATTCCTAAATCCCTCGCTAAATTCATCCCCGAGAATATGAGAAACGACTTCCCCTCTCTCCCGCAAATTATATTTTTAGTACTTTAAAACGGACCGTATTTCCATCGGTGTACATTTTCTATCCGATGATAATGGGTTAATTTTTCCCTTTAATTGAATACCACGATCCATAATCTTCAATAAACCTGCACGAGAAATAAAATGAACGTGAAGGGAAACAAGCGATGAAGTTCAAGGTATCGCAAGGGAAGTGGAGAAGGTTGCTTGGAAAATTTTGAAGAATGCCCGCAATATAAGTGGATTCAGGAGGTACTAAGAGGCAATGGGTTTCTGAATTTTGATACATAAATAGATTATCGTCTTTATTTTGAGGCGGGAGGTTAGGATGAAAACGGTTATTGAGAGGATTCTGAGAAGATGAGGTAGATGGAACAAAGCAATGAACAATTTGGATGGAATTAACGGAGAGTGGAAAATATGCAGAGCTAAAGAATAAGTTTTGTAATATGTAGAATTATTTGGCTTTATAATATTTTAAGACCATGAATTGCTGAATATAGATAGATAAATAGATGATCGTCTTTATTTACAGGCGAGAGGTTACGACAAAGACGGTTATAGAGAGGATTCTGAGGAAATGAGGTAGATGGAACAAAGCAATGAACATTTTGGATGGAGTCAAGGGAGAGTGGAAAATATGCAGAGCTTAAGAATAAGTTTTGTAATATGTAGAATTATTTGACTTCATGATATCTTAAGGCATGTTGTTTAAAGCTTCTATGAGAACAGTAGCATGTAGCTCCAGGAACCATCAAGAACCCACCCTTTCCCGCTATAATAGGTACTCGTGCTTCGAATAATAATAGAATGTTACCATAAATTGACATTGGTTGAAATATGAGTTATTTATATAGAAGACATTTTGGAAATGGTGATTAACTGCACCTTCATAGGTGATATTCGAAATATCTACTAACTTCTCTTAAATTTAATTTTCAACATTCTTTCTGACAAATTTATTATGAATTATTTTACTAAGGGCGATCTGAGAGGTTATTTCAATCATTTTAGTAGCAATATACGTCGGGTTGTATGAAGTGGAATTCACGGCGGAAATATTCAAGCCCGAATTTTAAATATTTTATTTCAGGGATGAATAAAATATTTAAACTTTTATTTAGCAATTTAATGTAATTCATACATCTCCTCATAAATCCACCGTGCCTAGTTTTCGAGATTCATTGAATTTCAGAGAAACTAAGGGAGCGTCACAAAGAAACAGAGTATTATACAAGCAATAAATATAATTCAAATCTAACATGGCCAACTTATAGGATCATTAATATTACAATATCAAAAGGACTTACCATTGCATTACAATTTTAGCGGACGATTTAAAGAAATGGGAACGTTGATTAATAAGTTGTGAAGGAGAGTCGAATGCCTCAAGTAAATTTCAACAAGGAACGTTATACGCGTGAGTTAGATAGGATAGCAGTCACATTGAGTGTACTTCGAAAGTAACATCAAGATTTTAGCACTTAAAACGTGTTTTGCACAAAGGATAGAGATCTCAGTATCTCCCTGATTTATGTCAATATATGTTTCCATCTTTGCCACTGATACTGTACTGAAACATATTTCTCATAAGGTATATTATTACGATTTCAAATTTGGCAAAATTGAAAATTGGAAATTTTTTTATTGCAACAGGTTAAGTATGGCTAATTAATAAAATTATTTCAGGCCATATATTAAAAAAATGCTCCATGCTAAAGTAACACGATGAACTACAAACTTAAAAGTGTACCGATAATTCAGTAAAAGTATGCGGCATCTTGAAACAATATTGACAAAGAATAATTTTTACATTGACAAAGAATATTTTTCAGTTGCATTTTACTGTTGCGTTCAATTTTTCTCCAGTTTTCTTAGTCAAAGCCTCCTTAATGAGGGTCCTTCAGGAATATATTTTGAGAAAATTTTCTCATTATTATTCAAGACCATGAGCACTCTAAAAGGAGGCCACAAATCAATGAGTCATTTAAATCTGAAAAACTGATTAAAGTTTATATAAGGGTAAGGAAAAAGGAAAAATATCAGATAAGTAACTTACAAAAAGTTATTAATAGCGTCTTTTCTTTTCATATTTTACCTCTACTTGGGGTATATTTCTTTTGCAAAGATGAAAAATGATTTTAGGTTTGCAAATAGCATTGAAAAAGTTTTCAAGCTCACCCGGAAAACGGAGATTATTTTTTTTTCTTTTTATCTTCCGGAAACCTATAATTAAACGGCTATTCTTAGATATAAATACAGCAAAATATTCTTATAAAATCTTTCAAGAGCGAGAAATAACTGTAAACGAACCAAAAAGACAACTCAAAAAATAAAATATAACAAATGAAAAAAATATTTTTAAACTCTCTAATTGTCTGAAAGACATCGTTTGTGATAAAAGCCATTCCCCATTCGGAAATTTGCTCATACATCATAAGGGAGAATTTTGCCAAATACGCAAGAGCATTGAGTGTTCTTTTTGAGAGTATGAAATCATCATAGTTCTGCATTTACATCTAGATGGTATCTTGTAAGCAATCGCTAGAGTGTGTGGCAGGGGATGATCTATCTCCATTCATGCGATATCAAAAATCAAGTTGTTATTTATTGTTAGAAATGATCATCTAATTAAAGTATCATTTCACAGTGTTTTTCATTCCATAGACATAATAATCAATACTATATGCACAATTTGTTAGGGGAAAATATCAGTAGTATCAAAATTATTCACAAATAAAAAATAGAAATTTTTATTCCATTTTGAATGCATAAAAAATTATTCATTCTTTTTGCACTACAGGTTACACCTGTTTTGAAAAATCATCCGTCACTTTCAATTTAAAAGGGATAACTAGAGGGAAAGATTGCCTTTTACCTCGAACGTACCAGATGAAGCCCTGAGAGTCGAAAGCCGTGAGTTAAAATTATTTAACAACTTTTTGAATTAACAAAGTTGTTAATTGTAAATTTTGTAAGCGTGCTTTGTAAATATTTCACAAATTAGCTCCAGAATGCCTCTGAGTACACCAAAAGTTTTATTTATATATTCATAAATTAGGTTGTAAACTCATTCATGATCAGTCTTATAATAGACAGTCGTATCATCAAAAAATTAACTTTGGTTAACGCTTTCAATTCTGTTGTCACATAAAGTAGAAAATACCGGAGAATTATTAAGCTGTACTTCAAAACGAAGTTTCGGATACGAATTTTTCAGCTGACGGAGAGGACGCTAACTCAACGTCAGCGGTATGAATTTTTTTAGCGCATAAATTATTTTAAAAATGAAGGAAAAAAAGTTGAGGATTAAACTCTTTCATTCCATGCCTATTGAGTAGTCTCGCCATACTCGCATAACACTAATACGAAATCGTATGGACAAATATCAATTCCAACAAAAAAAAATAATCGAACTCATCATAATATTAACTCGAACCAGACGATTAAAAATTGAAAATAAAGACTGAAACTCAATCAACTCAACTTGAAATGAGCCCAATGAAAAATTGAAAAAAAATCAACTCCGGGGTTGCCGCCCATCCACCAAACACCCACCGATATTATTTTGGTAATTGAGAAATCTCTCCGGCTTGATTGCGCCAATTTCCAGTCGGAAGATCGTGGAGAGAGAGAGAAAGAGGAACGAAATAATAATAAAAAAGGGAATATTTCAACGCGCTCCATTCCCCAATCAGCTCATGTAACACAAATACGAAAGGAATCTCTCGCCATCGACTGTTGGGGAGGGATGCAATTGAAAAACCATCCCATGGTCTCCCCTATACATTCTCACTTTCCGTCTGAAAAAACTGGAAACCTAGCGCATCGAGCTGTAACAAGTCCGAATTTGCAGACGCGAAAACCTCGTTATAGATAGTAAATAAAAGAGTAATTGGACTTTGGTCTTTGCTTCGCGGTTTCCTCCCAGGGAAAGTACCTCGCACGCGCACACATCACGTCTCTCCTCCTTCCCTCTCCTCCGACATACCCCCCACCTCCACATACATCTCCCGCTATCCCGCAACCCCTCCCTCTCCCCCCCCTCTACACAACACACACGCACACATACGCCAGAGCGGAAACTCCCTCTGCACCCAACTAAAGGAACGTCGGAGGCTAAATTGATTCCGCGCGAACGTCCCCACCCTCTCCACCCCACCCAATTCAAACCTCCCCCCCCTTTCAATGCACCACCGGAGAATACACTTCCACGCCGATAGGGGTCCAGCGATATTTTGTAAGAGTCTAAATATATCTAAGTACATCTTCGCAAGCACCATACAACGCATGCATTTGAATATAAAAAGGGCACTCGCACAAATAAATGCCTACATACATCATTCAATGGTCGATTTAATCGTTAAGTGTTTGTTTTTGAGTGAACATGCAAAATTTCCCACAGGTTCCGGGCAAGAGGGGTATGGTTAGGGTGTTAGGGCAACACCAAGCTTTTAAAATCATTAGTTCATTAATGCATTTGAATCTGAAAAGACACTCGCAAAAGTGCATACCCATATACGTCTTGCAATAGTTGACTTAATCATTATATAATTGTCTGTAAATAAAGTTAAATATATTAGGCTGCTAACGATCAATTGGGTTATGATTTCCCAACGTGCGAGGGATGAAGACCTCGAATCTGTCGGTGACCTTGTCTGTCCCTCTCTTGTTTTAACTCCGATGGCGATAAATTTATTCACTTTACTGAAAAAACATACCGCAGTAGAAAATAAGCCTTCAAAAATGGCCCTTTCGTTGGATGTTGGAGATCCACTAGACAAATATATGAAGAAAAGATGTACTTAGTGGAGGAAAATGCTATATGTAGCAAGATAAATAAGATAGAAACTAGAAGGGATGGGTACACTTTATTCCGTAAATGGGTTTATCAGAAGTGTAATAGGAGACGCCATTAGAGAGATCATGGGATATTTTTTTTTATTTACTTATTTAGTACCCTGCAAGCCACCACTAGGGTGTGTGACGGGATGAATACACTCCAGATACGTAGGCTAAATAAAGGAGTTTTTTAAATAGTAAAATGGAGCTGTCATTTGGGAGGAATGTTTGGATGGCTGCCGTCAGCCAATATTAGGATTAATATACTGATGGGAATGATGCATTCAAATTTGAACATCGGCCATAAAAAAACGCCAATTGAGTTGCAAAGCTTGAATACTTAGTGTATATCTCCAGCCTCCTATCTTTTGTCGCACATATCCATTTCGTCCTCACACACACACCATAGCGGAGGAATGCAACCGCACCCATTTGCATTTTGTCTTAACGTTGAGAAACCTACGCATTTGCGATATTCACCTCACATTGCACTGCAATACTCAAATGTGGACAATGGATACGTTTTCACTCGTAACACCCGGCGTTCTCCTCACTCCCCTCCACCCGTTTCCTTTCACACCCCCGAACTCTCACTACCTCCCCAATCAGCCACCACCACTGCTCCCCTCACCATCCCCTCACATGACACCCTTCTTCTTTCACCCTTGTCTCTCTCTCCCGTCCTTCTGTGCTCCACTCGAATCTATTCTCTTACGTTTCCTGCTCTCTCCGAACTCCTCCACTCCCTGGACCACTCTCTCTCTCATACACTCAACTTCCAGCCTCCCACAAACCCTCCTCCACCGAAACTCCCTTGACTGGGAAGCAATTCGTTCGACCCGTCTACATCATCCGGGGGGCATCGCGTCGATTTGGAGGGATTTTGCCGCACCGTTGTTCATCCACCCCACTCCTTTCATCCGGCAAGAGAGGGTTTTTTTCCCCTCCTGGCGAACCCTTCGCTCCCTTCCCCTTTATATCCTTTCCCTCCATTCCCCCTCCCAGTCTCCCCCTCACCCTAACTTACTCTCCTCCTCCCCCCTCCCCTCTCTCTCTCTCCCGACTCTCTCTCCCCACTTCTCTCGTGCCAAAATCGCCGACTCTCCACCTCGCACCAACGGTTTGGGGGCACTCCTACTCGCGATTATGCACGAACGTAATCGAGTGGTGCGCGAAATGGTCTTCATTCGTTTTTTTTCTTCTTCGATATCTCTCTCCCGTGAATATTTTCACTCGGACGCTTTCGGCCTCCCAACGTGCTTGCGCTGTTTTGTGATTTGCGATGCTAGATTACCTATTGTTTGATCCTTTGTGTTGAATTATTATACGAGGGATGTTGTTTTTGCATCAAATAGCATTTTCATATTTTTTTTATAGTTATATCGTTAATTTAAATGTCATAAAGGTATTTGGGCATAGTTACGACATGCATATAATCAGGAAGTAGAGAAAATTACCTAAATTTGAGAGATGGTTGGGTCCGATGTATTGTAAAATTCCAATTTACTCGTAATATAACAAGG